>NW_028279067.1:0-183682 GCF_059751315.1 Micrasema longulum
TATACACAGATGATAGCGGCATATCTTATTTCATATAAAATATATCATTTTTCCTATGTTTTAACAGCTAAGACACAATTATTTATTGATTTGAAATTCCCTCACTGTGGTGCCCCACACATATACATTTTATTGAATTTATAATATTATGGTAATACATTAAATTTGTTTTACCTTCTCTCAACGCTGTTTTTATTAAATTATATTTATAGTATACCGATTACGTGTAAATTAATTAAGTTACCTATTCAAAAAGCTGCCAGACTATAAATAATTATTCATTGTAGATTGTTAAGTAAATATGACATTTTAAAGCCAGGATGGTATTTAAATAACAAGCTTTATGTCTATCATATTCTTAATATGCAATTGGTTGGAATAGCGCCATATTTCTACAGAAAATGCCCACGATACAAAAAGAAATTAGTCGAAAATCTATTTTTATTGTATTATTTAAATTTCTAAAATAATTTTCATTGAATAATAATAGAACTTAATGAATTGAATTGGTTCTATAAATTAATATCTCTATTCACAAATTAATATGCTTATCATCTCACCTTTAGTTTTAAATGGTTGGCAGTTAGCAGCAATAAATATTTTTTTGATTATTGAAATTATTGAATTATTATTAAATTTTAGTAGCACTAACCCTTCTTTAGAGTTTCATGGATTATAATTTATTATATCTAACCCAATTGTTATTATTTTCTTAAATATTTTTTATCGCATTATTATTAAAATAAAATGGGTATGGTCAAAAATATTACAATTAAGTATTTGGAGTTGGGTGAGCATCGAATTAAAACTTGAAACAATATGCAACTAAAATTTGTTACTCTGTATTATATTTTTAAAATTATCATTTAACCTTATCATTTACATTAATATAATTAACTGATACAGGTCATCAAAATGATTATTTACTATAATAAATATTATGTAACGTTTTTTTTACAAAGTTTATTAAAACGGCATACATTTATCTGTTAAAGTTATTTACCAGAATATTTATAAAACCTCAGAGTAATAATACGCCGACCGCTTTTAGAATTGCCCATACGGTAAAAAAAAACATTCTATGATTATCAATTACGAAGTTAGCTACAGTTTACAGCGTAACAACGGGCTGTAGGTACTCAGGTTGTGAATTGCAAACGCAAACCGAAATCCTCCGTTACACGTTTGTTGTTAAACCAAAAACCAAACCAAATATTTGGAATGCTATTGTTCTATACAATAGAGCAGAAGAGCATCTCTATAAGCGGGAGAGAATTATTACTCTCTATAAGGGAGAGAGTATAAAAGTATACTCGTAGTTATAGTTGGAGGAGTGGTGGTCGATGCAAACTTTTTGCTATCTTGAAAAAATGTAAAATTGCATTGAAAAAATTCTTATTGATAAATGATAAATATAATTAATTACCTTACTAATTTCTCCCTAATACCGTGCGAGCTAAGCCGCTGGTAAAAGCTAGTAAATAATAAGAACCAAAAATAGTTACCAAGTGGCTACTAGTGAACTTGTTGTGGTGTCGCAAACATCACAAATTGATTTCATCTGATTGCTAAATTGATGGCTTCCTTTATGTCCTGATTACGTACTGCTACAGATTAGGTATTATAGCTAACAAGGACATGATAATATCATAGGAAACATCAACTGAAACCTACGTATCCATACATAATTTGTATGAGTTTAGTAGTCTAAGAACTCTTTTTACAAGATATGATTACACAATATGATTTGTGAGGGATTCAGTCATGTTTGTTTAGCCATATGTGAACACAATTTTTCTCCAGGTTGTATTTTAGGAGTACGGTAATTTTTATATGATAGGTAGACTTGGATAACCTGACTTGTATACATTTTTCAAGAGATTAAATTTTATAAGAAAACTCTTCAAAATGTATTTTTAATATGAGGTATACCCAGAAAGTAAGTTTCGTTTGTATTTCTTGCCATCGTAAGAAATGTTGTGATCGCTTTTGTGTGGTAGCTAACCTGGCCTATCATAATAAATAATTGTGTTTCCATTTGATACGAGTTGTATTCAAACTTTGAACTCATTCAATGACTTTACTTAACCTTTAAAATGCTAGTTTGCTTCATCTGCAATGGGCTTATATATAATCTTTTTTTTTTAAAATAGACCTTTTATGTTTATGTATCTGGCATGAGTGGTTTCCTAAAATATTCTGCAAAAGTGTTTTTTTTTTCTTTTATTTTTAACTCTTAAAAGGCTGTGCTAATAAATTCCTTTGCATGCGGTGATGTAACATTTTGTTACCTCAAGCAAAAGACAAAATATTTTGAAGTTCAGACATTTGAAAAATAATACATTCTGACGTACTGTTAAATAATTCTTGTAGCATAATTTATAAAAATTATAATATAATTTAGGCCTGTTATAGTAAAATGTTTTTATCTCTTTCACACAAACACCCAGCCACAGAACAGCATCTTTGTCTTCTTTGTTATAAATTATATTCTATTTGAAAACGTCCATTTGAAGATTACAAAAAATACAACTTCATAATTTAAATAAATAAGAGAGATGTATCAAGTCTTGTATCCTATGTAGACTCGTGTTACACCACAGCCACACAAAAGTTAAGGAATAAAATGCTACGCTCCTATTTTTGTCTTGTCAGCAGATGAGAAAGAGAGAATTTGTGAAAAATACACACCACAACACCCAGACCTATTGAGAAAAAAAAATTCATGGATTTTTTATTGCGACTGGTGGAAATCGAACCTGCGACGTCAATTTGACAGTTGGCTGTCTAACCAACTTACAACCTGCACTGTTAAACTTTGCTTTGAGAAAAATCCCATCAAGAGCTATTTTGTATACTATGTAGAATGATCCCCTTCATAAATAATAATATCTTCTGTTAAATAGATTGTAAAATAATTAGTTTTACACAACAGGAATAATAAAAATCAGAAAAAATATTAAAAGAAAAAAAAATCTCCTGTAAATAAAACTACTTAAGAACCACAATATTTGTTTCCCGTTAATAAGCTAACAAATGATTATTTATTTTCAGATCCATGCTTGAACTTCTTAAAGAAGCAGGCTACTGAGATTGGACTGACTTATGCAAAATATGAAATAGTTCCTAAGAAACCAATTGCTTTATTAACATGGACGGGAACAGAGCCCAACCTCCCAGCATGTTTATTGAATTCTCATATGGACGTTGTTCCAGTATTTCCTGTAAGAACATTATTTATTAAAAAATACAATATTATTTACTGATGGTTTAATTCCAAAAAATAATATTGTGACATACATTCTATGTAAATTTTCCAAGCTCTATCTAGATATAGTAATAATTTTATGGAATCAGAATTTACTGTATTCCATATATTAGAAATATTCACTATTTGATAAGAGAAATATAAAAATAAACTTCATAGGCATTAAAAATATTTGTTGGTTTCCCTACTGAGAAAATTATCGATTTTCAATTATGACACAACACTCCCAGTTCGCATTAGCTTCTATATTTTAAGAGCAATATTTAAGCCTAATAGGTTATATAACTCTATATTCAACAATTTGGATAGCCATACATGGGATCGTATCGTATTCTAATAATTCAACAGCTAAATGATTTATATTGTAATTTCAACTCTCAAGTCATATTAACTCATTTCTTTTTTTCCTAAATATTTTTACCATCTGTTCAAATGAATACGTAGATTTTTTGCACGCAAAATGTCTAGTTACAGTGGTGAATTAAAGTACAGAATATCCAGGCTTAAAAAAACCCATTTCAATTTTTACAACCCACCGGGAATCAAACCCGGAGCCCTCCGAGCATTTGTCAAGGGGCTGCCATACTAACTGCGAATTTTTTTTTGTCAGAGAAAATAATAATTCTTCTTCATCTTTTAAGAGATCCTAGGATATGTGTTACTGAAAACTAGTTTTTGTTCTCTTGAGATGATGAGGTCCAACTGTTTTATTGCCCATTTTGTAACCCAGTCCCAAGCCAGTTACCTCTTCTATAATTTCATCTATTATAAGATTAAACAGAAAAGGGCTCAGACTATCCCCCTGTCTAATACCATTACTTGCTGGAATTTTCTTGGATAATTCATCAACAACTTTAATTTTTGTTTTATTGTTGGTATGGAGATATTGTATTTTTATAATGTCTTCTAGCAACACCCCGTCGAACGCCTCGGTCAAGTCTATTCTATTGCCTTAAAATGAAAATTGCATATGTGGTGGATTGATTTAGTTTAAAACCCGGGTATTCCTCTCTGCTGGTAATCTTTTGCTCAAGCAATAAAACATTTCATTATAATCAGTTGGGATAATAATTTCAACTTATATTTTTAGGAACATCGTAGAGCTGATCAAACAAAAACTACATCTAATATTTATTTTGTCATTAGTCATTTTAAATCATTGGGTTATCGACCATTTTGGGGCTAAAATACTTTTAGATATTGTGAAACGAGCCTAGTTACAAAATACAAAATGTACTTTGTTCCGTTTGATATTTAAAATTTGTTTTCTGTTCTTTCATTTGAATTGTTTGTCAAAGATAAGGTATCTCGTATTATGTGAAAAGGTGACTGGTTAATTTTATTTAATTACCAGAAAATTCCTAAAGTTTCACAATAACAATAATGCGCTATATTTGCATTAAAATATGCTTTATTTAATTGTCTGTTTCAATAGGAAAGCTGGACATATCCTCCATTTAGCGCCCATATTGACGAAGATGGAAAGATATTTGCTCGTGGATCTCAGGACATGAAATGTGTTGGAATTCAGTACTTGGAGACAGTTCGTAGACTAAAATCAAAGGGCATAAGACTAAGGAGAACTCTCCATATCTGTTTTGTACCTGGTAAATATGCAGTAATGTTCGATGTTATGCATACGTTGCTTACTCATGTGAACAAAATATAATTTTTTTGTTTTATTTGGAAGATAAGATAGCATAAATGTTGAATTGTGTGTACACTGGAACCACATTTTACACAATTTTGAAATAACACGGTCCAAAAATTAAAATTGAATAAAGTTTTTGAGCATGTTTTTCAACAATTTGTAATAGAAATATAATTATAATATTTGTTATTGGAATGCTCTACATGTAGAGTCTACATCATTCTTTTACTAACTTGGAGTATAATATAATATGATGGTGATAGTAAGTAATCTTCTTACGATTTTTTTAAAGTATTCGGATGTCATGCTGTATTTAAGAAAAAAAATAAGGTACTATTAATAGTAAACAGTTTCATTTAAAAAAAATCCTCAATTAATTTTTATGCTAGGAAACTAACCTAACTAGCATTCTTTTTTTATCAAACGTTTTTTTACATTATTTTTTTTATACTGTACTGTATCCCCTGTGTAAAAAGAGGTTCCAGTTTATATGCAAACACATATTTTTAGTATGTAATAATGTGTTTTTTAATCACTGATTTGGACTTTTTTAATTTTTTTATCTTCTAACATTATAATATTTTTTATTATTTATGCATCTTGTAGATGAAGAAATTGGAGGTGATGATGGCATGGAGAAATTTGTGCTAACAGATGACTTTAGAGCTCTGAATATCGGTGTGGCTCTGGATGAAGGCATGGCCAGCCCCACCAAAGATTATGCTATCTTCTATGGAGAAAGAAATATCTGGCGTTAGTAAATGCTATCTTTACAATACCCATGTTTAATGTGCTTTCATCAAATATATCAATTTAAATATCAAATGATTATACTCATGCCATTTCGAGTTGTTCCCTGTGACAGCTATGTTGACGTGTTATGTTTAATGTTTCAATTACTAGATTTTTATTCAATCAGACATTACATAATATTTATCAGTCATCTTCTAATTTTATAAAATTTTAATGTAAATTTACTATTGAGTGATTACATATTATATAACAGAAAAGAAAATGCTTTTGTGACTATTTCAGTAATGGCTAGTTTCGTTACCATAAAATCCTTTTATTGACAATATTATCGGTTATTGCATATTAAATTGAATCATTTAAACCTAAAACCACCCAAAAACAGGTTTAAAGTATAAAATTCTGTTATCTTTTCTCAAAAAATGACACTCTTTTCAGAGATATCTACTTAATATTTTTTTTATTTTTACAGATATTATTATAACTTGCCGAGGACCTCCTGGCCACGGTTCCCTTCTACTTGATAATACTGCAGGAGAAAAGGTACCTTATAGTTTCTCGTTTGTTTTTAATATTTTATAAATAATGTTAAACAATAATAACGATTATTGTGTGTGGAAGCGAAACATGAAACTGATGTTTTATTTCATATATATATACATAAGTAGACTAAATGCAGTTGAAGTGCAATCACTTAAACAAATGTGTGGGCAATCGATGAACGACAGGGCTGTGAATTTTAAACCTTAAAGGATGCGTACTAGCTGTGTATAATTTAATAAGGTAGAGTGATTTAAAAGATTAAGATCAAAAATATTGTGGATAAAATAGATGATTGAACAATATTATATATGACAAGTGTGAACATATATATGCAGGATAATTAAAACTAAAAAACAGTTTGCATAGTTTAATAAATCAAAATCTTAAATCTTTTCATTAGCCTACATAGTTGAAGGGTATGATAATTAATTCATATAAAAATGTGTGAAAGTGGAAGATTGTATACAAATCTGGATTGTGCCCAGTGAGCATGTGTGCATGTGTTAGATTGTCACAAAATTTTCTATTTTATTTTTAGGTGCATTATATTGTCAATAAGTTCATGGAGTTTCGTGCGAAGGAAAAAAAGCGATTGGAATCAAATCCTAAACTTACAGTTGGGGATGTCACCTCTGTTAATCTCACTCGAATATATGTAAGTTTTTTAATAATGTGAAAGTATGTAATGTTATTCTGTTGTTATTTTATTCTTCGGTTATATATAAATTAATTCACCAACTCAAAAATAAAGGTGCCTTTTTTAAAAAAATGTTATTGATCCTTTTTTTGTCGCTTTGCTTAAATATATCTGTACCTCAGAGGCAGACGGATGCAAATCCAAACGTCAAATGTTCAACACAAGCCTAAAGAATCTACTTTCTCTAAGTGATTTCTAATAATTTATAACATTAATTTGTATTTTTAATATCTCAATACATTGGTTCTTTTATTACAAGACTTTCATTTCTTCAAAATCAATGGACATGGTCATAAACTGGATACGAAAATCGATATCTCATTTCATCAAATTCTGGATTTGCATCCGTCTGCCTCTGAGGTACAGATATTATAAAGACATTTTCATCAACCTATTAATACACATAGACGCGCCCTGAGCTCTCAAAAATAATGACACCTAACTGATGCCCAAACGCTCAGTGAAGCCCAATGCGTATCTAGTCATTCTTTGACCGCCAGCTAGGTGTGATGTGAACTTGACATTTAGAATCCAAACCAAACTGCCTGCTTGTGTCGTGAAAGCGTTTAAAAACCGTTCGGATAAACATTGCAAAAAGGTCGGAGTAACTTTTCACCGGGAAGTATTTGTTTATAAGTGTTTAACAAATCTCAAATTATTCATATTCAAATATTTATTTTAAATGTCAAACTACGCCTAACCGCACAAAACCAAAGCACTTCTTTCTTGCAGGGCTGCACTGATATAAATACATTTTTAAAGTATAATAAATGTTAGTTAATATTATTTTAGCATTCCAAACATCCAGTAAAAATAAATAAATGGGTAGAACTGAAAGGAATTTAAAAAAAAAATCTGATTGGTATCCTTAAAAAACTAATGTTGTTTCAAAAAATTTAAATACAAACTCTTTTAAACACCAAAAATGGGTATTCTCTCAGCTTTTATAGTATATGACATCTTTTCGGATTCATCCCTGGTGTAAATAAACAAACTCGGTAACTATAAGTACGTTTTCATGTCCTGCAGGGCTATAGTGCAGGCCGCGTCTGTGTAGGTCGATGGTCATTTTACAAGAATATTAATTAAATTTTTAATCCGAATAACATCAAATAATCCAGTGTTCCTTTGTTTATGTTGTTCATTTTAATTATAAGGATTCATTTTATATAGTCAATGTGCCTGTCCACGGTTGCTTTATTTTTCAATAATTATTTCCGATTGCCAAATAAAACACTGTGTTGCATGCACTTCGCCTGTCCACGGTTGCTTTATTTTTCAATAATTATTTCCGATTGCCAAATAAAACACTGTGTTGCATGCACTTCTGACAACACATTGAACATGGAACAGCCATAAATATTGTCTATGGAGGACATCCCAAAAATCTATCCATCACATGGACACATTGACATATTGATACATAGACGCATCCTAAAGAGTAAAATATTTTTAAAAAAATACTAACACTAAAACCTACCCATATTTAATGAGTTTTTTTATTATACCAGAGATGCATTCAACAATCATGCATATGCTACCAAAAATTGGAGGATACTCATTTTTGGTGCATTAAAAAGATTGTGTTTTAACATTTACAATCAACATTAGTTTTTGGTGGATCCCAATCAGATACTTTCCTTAAATTCTTTATAATTTCAACCCATTTATTTTTTTCACTGGATTTTGGGGAATCCAAAACTAATATTTAACTTATATTTATTTTATTTTTTAAACGTATTCATATCAGTGCATCCCTGTAACTAAGAAGAGCTTTGCAATTGCGCCGCTAAGCGTAATTTGACATTTTCAAAAGATAATATTTATATTTTAATATTAATTGTTTTAAGCTTTGTTAATCAGTCATGAACAAATATTTACCAATGAAAAGTTACACAGTTCTTTTTACAATGTTTATCCGAAAGGTTTTTACACGCTTTCACGTCACAAGCAGGCATTCTGGTTTGAATTCTAAACTTCATGCCTGGCTGGCGGTCAAAGAACGACTAAATATGCATTGGGCATGAATGAGTGTTTGGGCATGAGTTAAGTGTCATCATTATTAAGGGCTCAGGGCATGTCTATGTGCATTAATATGTCAATGCATGGACAGTAATGATTTACGTTATTTTTAATAAATTTAATTACATATTTGAATAAATTAATTTTGTTTCCATATCACCTAATAATATAATATTTTGCATGTCTGAAGGATAAAGCCACTTAAATGGTAAGATTTAAATAAATATTATTTATTCATATTTAAAAAAATATATTTATCATTAAAATTTACAATTCCCAAAGAAATCAAGTGTTATCTCTGTCTAGGTAAAAGTCATAACACAGAATACAAATTATTATTATTGTGGCTTTCTCTACCCACAAAAACAAAATATTTTACATCTTTATTATCCTAAGAGATTTTATAAAATGAACCCATATTTTTTTTTACCTGTAATGCTTATGTAATTTATTTTTATATTTTTAAAATCATAAATCTACAGTACCTTTATCAGTAGTAAAAATCCTCAGTAAGTTGAACGCATTTAAATGTTTAATATTTTTTGCAGGGTGGTGTTCAGACAAATGTTATTCCAGAAAGTTTAACGGTCGTTTTTGATGTTCGTCTAACAGTGGACATAGATCACGATGAGTTTGAAGCAATGGTAACTATTATACCTACTAATAAAATCATTAACGTATAGGTAATATACACTTTATTTCCTTGCTAGCTGCATCTCACAGATCACAATGCACATGCAAACATTAATGTGAGAAAAATTATACGTATTTCCTTTTTTTTATTAATTAATATGGTTACATAAAATGACACATACACTTTTTTATTTTTCTATTACAATCAATTAATTTTTCTGCATAACTCGTCTCCATATCTTTGGCACTTGCTGTCAGTGTAATTACTTTATGTGCTTTAAAATTGAGTTGTTAAATATCAAACGCCAGTATGTCTACAACAACCCACCACAATGTCCATGTAAGCCTACTAGTTTCTTAATTGAAACAGAGTTTTTTGGCAGTGTTGTAACCGACCGGTTACAGGGGGGGGTGGCGGCTTCGTCTCCCTGGTTCCATTCAATTGGCCCACCCGGCGTAAATGGGGGGCCTGAGCCCGGCGCACCGAGAAAGCACTGACCGCTAAGTCAACCTCAGTAGCCCTGAAAAGGGCTTTCCAACAGGTCCTGTTGGTGTAAAGAGGCGAGCGTAGTCAGGGCAGTCACGGCGGAAGGCAGCAGCGAAGCACGAAGTCCAGCGGGAAGCGGAGGGTGAGGAGGCGAAGAGTAAAACACGATACAACTGCCTTGAGCAAACTAATGTTTATTTAAAGTCTACACATAATAAAGCACTGCCCGACGCCCGAGCGCGCGGCCGTCGCCGTGTACGTGAGCCGCCGCCGGGAAGTGGGGGTACGGGCGACCATTCGCCCGGCCTCCCCCACCTTACTCTACCCAAATGGCCGGCCACGTAAACAGCGTCGTCCACCCGCGCGGGGGTTTAGTCGACAGTATGCCACGCGGCGCGCAACATATAAAAATGCACACACATACAAATAAACATATACAAAATACATAAATTCAATATAAAATAATCCAAATAAATCCTATTCTACATTTTCCTCGGTATAGCCAAGGCCGAAGCCGAAAGTGAATCAAATCGCCTTTATTATGGGTTCAGCCCTTGGTTTTCACATATACCGAGGACCTATACTTCTAAATATTAGTTATAAATCAAACAATTTATATAATATACAATGTGGCTTCCATCGTTCCAGCGAGTCCGGAACAAGTGTTTTCATTATAATAATAAAGACATGTTTTAATTTAAATAGTAGTGAAATTATCCTTTTTTTCACCACACTTTGTACAACAAATGTCAAAAAGAAATTTGGTGGACACACTGACATTTGATATTTAGAAATATAACCAATTATCAACTTATTTAATTTAATATTATATTGCATTTACAAATAAAATAAAGAAATATCATGATTAAAAAATAAAAAAAAATAAGAAGGGTCTATGAAATACTGTAGAGTAATTTTTTTTTGTATTTATTTATACTTAACTCTTTCCAGATAATGAGGTGGTGTAAGGAAGCCGGAGAAGGTGTTACAATAGAGTTTGAGCAGAAGAACCCAAAAGTAGGAATAACAAAACTGGACGACAGCAATCCATACTGGATCGCGTTCAAGAAGGCAGCTGATAAAATGTAAATTTTGTTTTTATTTATTTGCCTTATTTTATAAAATAACCAACAAAACCCGTAGCAAAAAGACTATTTCTTTTAAGTTCGATGTGCAACTCGTGCGTGTTATAACTAGTAGCAAAACTATCAATTTAAAGTTCAATGTACACATCAAACTTAAAATAAATAGTTTTTTGCTACTGATTTTATTGGTTTCCCCAAAAACAATAATCATAGACAGTGTCGTTTTTGCTTTTAAGCCCCTCAAATATTTCAGTGTAAAAACACCTTTTTTAATAAATATTTTAACCTGAGACCATTTGCATGGAATTCTAACTCTTTAATCACTAGAACACAAGGCGGACAAAAGGTGGAATGATCATCATCCCTCTTTCTGCACCCAGTGGTGCATAGGGCACTGAATTAGTAAACCAAATGCAGCGTAGTTCGACTATCTGTTTTATGAAGGTAAGGTGATCAGTCTTACGCTTCAGGTGCCAGTCCAGGAACAGTAAAATTTCGATTTTGACTCGATTTTCTTATGCAGGACTTTTACCTGAATGCAGCCATCGATTCGGAAACATTCCACCAGGGTTTTGAAGTTTTTTTTTTCAAGTTGAGTTAGAGTGGGTTTCAAACTTTGGACCTCTGATCCATGAGGCCGCAACACTATGATCATAGTTATATCTTTTATTTATCTTTATTATTAATTTAATTGGCTATAATTATACCTTTCCTCTGATAGGAATCTGAATCTGCTGCCAAGAATCTTTCCCGGTGGAACAGACAGTCGGTACGTGAGAGGTATTGGTCTCCCTGCAATAGGATTTTCCCCCATGGCTAACACTCCCATCCTACTACATGATCACAATGAGTATCTCCAAGCAGATGTCTTCCTTAAAGGGATTGACATTTATGAAAAACTGATTCCCGCTGTTGCTAACGTATAGTTCTCAACTACCTCGCTACATATTTTGTGGTTTATTATATTTTAATTTTTTTTTCAGGAATATTAAGTTTTACAACTTCCCATTTATTTTGTAATAAAATATATCTTATATCAGCCAAAATGAAGAAATAATATTTTATTATATTTTCATTATTTTAGTATTATTGTATGTACTACAATAACTATTTATTTTACTACATAATAATTTTCCAATCGCATTGTGTATTTTTAAAATGAAGAAGTAAAATTTTCCATAGTAATCTTTTCTTTAATGGAAGATGTTTGATTTGAAATATTTTACTATCATCCAAATAATACAATTTGTTTAATAGAAAATTTATTTATTTATTTTTATACAATATTGTAACATAAATACAAATTTTATAATCGTTATTTAACTATACCAAACTGTGATTAACTTTTACGCAATTTAAGATGTCTTAGGCAGATTATGTAAGTCATGGTTGTTAAAAAATTGACTATAAATTTTATATCGTTGACTTGAATAAATAATATTTTACAAATGTGTATTTTATTAACTAGATAATCAATCGCAGATGCAATTTTATTTAATTTCCTCCCAAGAACAGACAAGCCAGTTGAATTGGAATTTTATAAAACTTATTTCTTTTCAGCAAAAATGGTACTCTCTGTTAAAGTTTTATTGCACATGTTTAACCTAAAATCATTTGAAAAAATGAACAATCAAAAGTATTTGACATGCAACTATGTATTAATGATTATTTTACACATAAAAATTCATTCAATATTGTGGTTATATTATTCTGGTTCTATTTCACACACTAAACTACATTTTTCATCCGCCTGGTATTAAAGTATGTATTAAATATGGTTAAACATGGCTGTTACATTTCTTTCGGGGTCTAAGGTAAAACCAACAGGTCTTAGGTGTTTCTAGGTGTGTATTTCCAAGTAGGTGATAGAATTCGATACAATCTAACCCACATCCATAAGTTTTTTTGTTATTTTACTTTATAAAAATCAACAAATGAAATGATTTTACTTACTTTGAATGTATCCGAGAGATCGCCACCATCTTATACAACCTAATATCATTTTGATCATCCTCTACACTGTCCGCAGAGATATTTTCCATTGACAACATGTTAATGTTAAGTAAAACCAACTCTAGTTGTACCTGTAAAGCATACATTTTTTACTTGTTTACGTATATTAGTATTTAGATGCAAATGTTAAGTACTCGTATACAGAAAGTTTTAAAAAATTACTTCTGATATTTCCCGCAAAAAGTCAATTGTTAGTTGGACATGAAGGGTCAAGTTTTCAACTCTCAAAACTTCAACAAGACTATCCAGTGTGTCTATTCTCTTCTTTAAAATATTGTATTTGCTAGAAACAATCGTACATATTTATAAATGTATAAATAGTCTCTCATCTTACACACATATTGCATTGAAATGTGTCGGGATAAAGAAAACAATTTTGAAGAAAAAAAGATTATGTGTACTATTTTATGTTTTCATACTTTTATGATGTATAATCATTGATGAGGAAGTTCAGTCCTATGGGAAATTGTATATGAAAAATGTTTTTTTTACATGGGGTAAAAATTAGAGCATGTCAATGAAAAAAAAACAGTAATTTAAAATATTTACATATGTGTATTTATGTGAATATATTTTTTTGATGTACAAATTTTGACCAGTTTGTGTTTGGTTACCTGAAAAATATTGCATTTAACAATAACCCCGCCTAAGTGTACTTATTCTTGTACTTGAAGTTTCAAATAAATAAAAATAAATATGTATTTGTAATTAAACAAACCTTTTGACATTGTTTTCGTAATGTGCGAGATATTTGTAGAGCTCGTTCAGATACATCATGCAATCTGTGTGTCCCGTGACAAGATTACTTATCATGTGGTAGGACTTCAACTTGACGAGCCAAGCGTATGCAAACTGAAATAACTGTCTAGCTTGCTCCGTATTCCCTATCAACTCGGCAGTCACTTGACTCTCCACACTTTCCAAGTTCAATGAGTGAAACAGGATGGTTTTTTCCACATCCTCTTGATTCTTTTGAACATCTCCTTTGCTAAAATCCTGATCGGTACTTTGTATTTCCTCTATTTTAGGCTTTTCTGCCTTGCTGCATACTGGGAAGTTTCCGAGAATGGTTGGATCTTTCGATTGATCCATTATATCTAAAACAGATGTTTCTATCTGCGGTACTGTAAATTCTTTTTCGGAAGGCTTCCTCGGGTAGTTGTCTTTAGAAAAACTGAAAAGCTGCATTGCATACTTCACCCACATTTTGGCTAGTTCGGTGATATTAATATGAAGGTCGAAGTATTTGCCCATCGTGTTCGGTCCTTGCTTACTCATATCTTCTTCACAGTACTGTAGTACAACATATGCCGCAGCTAAATGATGTCGTGCCTCTCTAAAAATATATTGCAAAGAAATCAGTATAGTTTAATTATTCCATTAAAATAATATAGAATGGGAAGAAAATTCTGTATTATTTTTGTTTCCAATTTGTTTTATTTTTCATGTAAAAATGCACTATCAGAATAGAATAGTCGTATGTCAAATTTATTTATTATAGTAACATTAATAAAATTTAATGTGTTGTGAAAATGACTTTATTGAGATAGCAAAATCTCAATAAATGTTTGTAAATATTTGTATAAAACCACTTAATGACATTTCTATGTCTACCGGTTTCGAGATGTACTCGTCTATTCGACATGACATTAATTACACTAACACGAATATTTCACTCCCACTATTTGCATGTTAGTGTAATTAATGTCCTGACGAAGAGACAAATACATCTTGAAACTAGTATACATTGAAAAGTCGGTTTGTGATTATGTACAAATATTTACTAACATTTATTGAAATGTTTGACCACAAAGTTAATGCTTTAAATATAAATAAGAAAAATAAAATTTGCATCTCATATTTTAAAATTATATTCGTATTTTTAAACTGTATTCACGAATGTGCATATAAGTGTCAGAGAGGACATTCATCAGTTAATTTTTATATGAACCAGAACTTAATTTTAGGCCGCACATATATTTTGTGGCAAAATTCATTTGATTACATATTAGCTTAAATAATCGTTATAGAATGATGTTAAACTTACACAAACTTTCCTTTGTATAGAAATTGAGCTGCCAAACTAGTGGCTTTCTTGGCCCAAAGGACTGGACTCCCATCAGCACTTTCTAGTTGTCTCTGCAGAACCATATTCTCATAAAGTTGAAATTTGTAATTTTTTCCTAATTTATAGTACACATATGCTTGTATTTGAATATTACTTGTTACTACTTTATAAATGTTTGATAAATTCTCATTTATTGCAATTGGCAGAATGTCTTTAAACAACTCTTCACATGTAAAAACAATACATTTGGAGTTTTCTTTTTTCTTGTTAAGGTAAGCAGATTCTGCATCTTCAAGAATAGTTTGTGAATCTGAAAACTTTTCTCTATTTACTAATAGGAAAGCTGTGAAATTAACAACCTTTAAATAAATATAAATACACTCATCTTTAGATGCAAAAGGCTTAAGCATATCAATAGTTCCATGTGCAACATTTTCTTTTTCACCGTTGTCAACAAAGGAAAGTTTTGCATAGTCCAGATTTATGAATGCTACAATGCCAGTTAGTTTACATTGTCTGGCACTTTCTTGAGATATATTTGCACTTTGGATTATTTTATCTCTCAAATCTTTCAATTTGTTTACCTCATTTATACTAGGATCTGTTCTTTTTCTTATTTGCCTTTGTAAGTCCTTAAATTCGCTATATTGTTTATATAAGTCATCAGAATGGCTCATTCTATCGTGATATATTACGATAATCTATGAATTATGAATTTCTAAATATGCATTTGCTAAGGTAAACTGAGGTAAACCAGGGGTAAACTAAAGAAATAAATAATGCTAAAATAATAAAGAATCTGCTAATTATTAATATTCTTTATTTAAACTATTTTTTATGTAAGTACTAGGGTATTTTCTTTCAGTTGGTAGCTGACTCAGTTTAACTTCTGGTAAGGCCTCATTGAAAAAAACCTTTATTCAATAAAAAATTACAGTACATTTAAAAACAAAAATACATGCAGTTCAGGTTGGACTTGTTAAACAAGTGTCAGGCTCTTGTGTTTAGTAATATCGGGTTCTTGGATTTGGCTTTATACACAATCCAAAGTGTCAATTCTCCCCTTATTATTTATTCACATGCATCTTTTTCCAATGACCTCGGAATAGTAATACAAAAATAATTAAATAAAATGACTTGTGAAACAATAAAGGGTAAAACTGATATTCTGATCATTAGAAATTCTCCAAAATATAATAAGTTCAAATTAGTTATTTTCATTTTATGGTGGAAGTTAATCGTTTTTTAATTGTCATTAGTGATACACATGTAATTTTAAAAATACAGATAAGTTTCGTAGACCAATTTTAAGTTTCATCGCTTTTGAAATATCATCAGACTGGTATTTTAAACGATGTGGTAAAACTATTTACTACTAAGCAGTGAAAACATGAAAGAAATATTTTAAAGCCACAGAAAATTTCAATCAAATTAATTTTAATCATTAAACAATACGGGATATATATTACAAGATAAAATTTGCATAAAATCATGTAATATGTACGTCTATATTGGCTGTATTTCAAATTGAAATATCGGCTGAATTTTCAATAACACTTTATAAAGAAGTAAAGTAGATAATTTATGTTATTGTAGGAACCTGTGTAAAATAATAAGCTGAATTTGCAATTTCAATATCAAAATATATATTGAATTTTCAATAACTATATAAAGAAGTAAAGCAAATGACTCCGTTATTGTGAGAACCTGTGTAAGATAAAATTGTTCTGCATAACTATTTATACTCAATGGTAAACATTTTGAACCTTAAACCGAGATTACAAAGGGGATAAATTAATCGTAACTTCTTTTGCTTGATTACTTCTCCTCATCTTTTAGCATTATTTTATTGATAGCATCTTCGAAAATAAGCCATTTTTTGTAAAAAAAAAATATTCGTCACGAAGGTATCGTCTTTACGATATTTACCTACTTACGAAATCGTAAGCAGGTAAAATTAGTAGCGACGGCAACACAAGTAATGTGTAGGCAACACTCAATGAATGTCAATGTCAAACAGATAAATGTTTTCTATTTCTTGTTTACTTTTTAATTTTAAGAAATAAAACGTTGTTAAAGATAAAAAATGGAGTTTGATGTTAATAAAGTTTGTAGAGTATGCCTCGAGGAAGGTGTTTTAACATCAGTTTTTAGCTTTGACTTCGGAATCATGCCGTGTCAAATGCTAATGCTTTGTACAAAAGTTAAGGTTAGTGTATTTGCTACTTTTATTTATTATGAGGTTAAATACGGTTTTCGTGTTGTCTAGTGCATTCTTTACCTAATTTTAAAAATTCAGATTCAAACCAGCGATGGAATGCCTCCACACATTTGTAATAACTGCATCTACAGACTCGGTGTTGCTTACCACTTTATAAAGCAGTGTGAAAATTCAGATTTCCGCCTTCGACAGTACTTAGGACTGGAATTTAAACACTCCTTCAAGTAAGTATAAATATTTTATGCTTTTAAAATAAATCAAATGAGATACATACCAAACTGACTTATTTCAAAGAAAATTCATGACCAACAAGTGAGCTTATTTTCTTTTTGAAATTTAAAATATCTGAATTTTTTTATGCTTCATTTTCAACTAGTTGTAAATAACCACGATTTAAAATAAAAATCAAGATTAGTAGTCTGTGATACTACCAAAATTAAGTGTTTTGAAAATAATGCAAATACAGTCACACTTGGTTATAACGATCATGTAAATAGATCTCTGATGTAACGGGGAAACATTCATCGACATTTCAGTTTATGGTTTTTGTCATACGTTTATTCACTTTTAAAATGAGCCACTTCTCGTACATACTGGACAAAAATATTGTCAACAGTTGAGCAAAAACTCTTCAATCGTTTAAAGACATAATTATAAAAATAAGAACCTCAGTAATAAAATCTAAGCGGGCGGCTAACTTAGGAACGATGCCGCTGGGCATCGGGATCAGATGACGTTTATGACACTATATAAGTGGCTAAGCACCTAATTGGTGTTTTTGCCGACAGCATTGAAAAAATATTACACACATGGTTAAAATTGCATGCAAAAAATCCAAGCTTTGTGAACTCAGTAAGTATGGCTCGGCACCGTATTACAATTTACAACTTGTTTTGTAGTTTATTGACATTCTTACTTCGGAGGTTTTTACATCGCTTTTCAGTTTTTTTAAATGTTTTATGGTCAGTGCATAGTAAACAATACGAGTGGGTGATGTCAAATCAGTTAAATACTAACCCTTGAATTATAAACTTGTTTTATAACAAGAGGAAGTGTCTCTCAATTCTTGAAAAAGTGGCAATTATTTATGCAATAGAATGTGGCGCAAAAAACTTCTTATTCAAAGTGTAAATATTGTGGAAAAATAAGAATGTTTATTTATCTGCATTTTAAATTTAGAAAGTAGTATGTCTGTAAGCATTTTTTACCATTTTCCTTAAGAGTTTTATTTTTTTAATCATCTGTATAAATTATGCATATATTTATTTGTTTACTTAGTGACAAGCAATGGCAATTGGATTATAAAAAACCTTTCTCTGGTATAACGAATAATGCTTATAAGGAGCAAATTCAGTCTGTCCCATCTTCCTCGTAATAACCAAGTTCAACTGTAGTTTAAAATTACGTGCGATATTCGAACAAAAAATTAAATCAGACAGATTAAATCACCATAATAATCGCATAGCAAGAATCATGTCTTATAAATATTAAAAGAGTAATTGTGAAATCCTTGGCTTGGGGTCCTTATTTTACTTCAGGCGCTAGTGATCACAATTTAGGTTCGTTAATGAAAACTCTGATGCTTCTGAATATAATATTTTAATCAGACTTCAATAAAATTATAAAACTTCAAGTATGTGTGACTAACTAGGAAGGTAAAACCCGAACTAATGTAGAGCCCGGCCGTGGTGCGCCACTCACACATTATTCATACATATAACTATGTTAGTGCAATATATAATGTTTGGAGACTACAGTAATTAAATATAATCATCATTTCTCTACCAAGAATATTGTGTATTTGGCAGACTACTTTTCCACTGTATATATATATATATTTATTAGTTTTCAGGTTATGTATTTTCTCATTCATGTAAAAATAAAATTAAAAGCACGTATTGCATCCACATAACAATGTTAATGCCACTTATTTGATTTTGTTTCAGTTTTAAAGATGCCACTACCAATACTGAACCAACAATAATGGTAAGGTTAGCAAAAATGAACTATAAAAAATATTTATTATAAAATACACTGATAAATTAGCTAGTTGTTTAAAGTTGTACTTTTTGCCATTCTGATAGTATATTTTGTGAAGTGATTGTTTTACAGAAACCACCAAGCCCTGAGCGAAAAAAGATCATCCTTAAGAAAAGAATGTAAGTATGGCTATTTATGTCAATTATAAATATTTTAACTTGTGTTCGGGTGGTACAGTTCTGCAGTGTAATAGAGCCAGAACCCTGAATGAGTGTTTTCAACTTATGATTACTCTGGGGTAAAAGCCCCAAAGAAGGAAATCGAGCGGAGATTAGTCCGCCTCTTGGTGTGCTGGTATTGCGTTTGTCTATAATGCACATGGTCTTAGGTTCGATTCCTGGTAGTGTTGACATGAAATGTTAATTTAAAAATTTATTCTTTTTACACTGTAATATGAGCCCATTGCAGGTGAAGTGAACCAACTGACAAAATGGTCAAACTTTTGTTTTGATATTTTTAGTTATTATTGATGTTTTGTACATATATTCCAGTAGAGAGAACAGAAGATTTTTGTTTTCCATCGGTTATATTAAAAGAATCTTAAAATTAGAAGAATGTAGAAAGATAATAATTAATATAACTATAATATAGTATAAATATAATTTTAATATAATATGGAAACTTCACTGGTCCATTAGAGTTAAGTCTAACTGTGTAAAATATAAAACTATGTAACCGTACTGTATGTTTCCTGAATAAAAGAAAATAAAAAATAAAATAATAAAAAAAATGCTGTAGAACTCTTTTGGGCTTATAGTATTCTAATGAATTGTGTTAAATTTCATTTTGAACAAAATAAAATGCTATAAAAAATAATAACAAATAAAAAAATTTTAGACGAAAATCAACAAGCAACAAAAGGAAGCCGGAAGATAAAAAATTAAAACGTGGCCCTAAACCTAAATCTAAACCGGCACAAACTTGTTTTGAGTGTGGAAAATCATTTAAATGCGCAGCACAACTGGAAATGCATATAAGGTATGTATTTATGAATATGTATGAGTATTCACGGTGTTTCAGGACCAGAGGCGAAACTTCAGAGAATTCAGGATTAAAAATAAAAAATAATGGAAATAAATGGAAAAAGGATGTTCTCGCCATAGTGATTCCTGGGAAAAAATGACCATTGTGGTTTCCCGTTGCCATCTCTGGTGGATTTTTTTGTTGGGGTTACCTTCCCTTAGCTGGATGATTTTGGTTTTAAAGCGCCAGGAACTCGCCTTTTATCTTCTCGTTATCTGCTGTGATCACACCTTTATGTATGCTCAAATTATGGCTAGTGGAAAAAAGTTTTTTGTATTAATGATAGTTTTTTTATTTTTAATATAATAAAATAAAAAATATGGTATAATATGTAATGTATTTCAAATAAAATTATTATTATATAATGTAGGTTAAGTATGAAACAATTGAAGCAATATATAAGAACCTGTTTACAATTCAGCGGGACTTTAACTTAAAGTCTTTTGTATAAATATTTTTGAAAAAAAAATGTAGTAAATTTGAAAAATTACATCTAAATAAATAAACCATATAAAATTTTTCTACCATCATATTATGTCTCAAAATAATTATTAATAATTGTTTTTTTAGTTCAGTGCCACACGGTGGTAATAAATGAGACAAATTTATGTTTGTACATAGATTCCACTAACCTTGTAATGCATTGAATAGGCGGCTTACCAATGGTAGCTTAAAACTATAAAATTTTGTACTATCTCATTTTCAGAACCCACACAGGTGAGCGACCCTTCTTGTGTACATATTGCCCTCGGAGATTTGCCCAGAAGCACAACCTTTCTATCCACATTCGCACTCACACGGGAGAAAGGCCATTTCAGTGTGAAATATGCAGGTAAAATATATTTATTTAATGTAATTTATGTAGTGAATGATTACCTCAAGCACTTGGGTTACAGAGTGAGATCACAACAAATTAATGTGTTTAAGTAAAAATACTGTACACCGCCATCACATGTATCCCATAACATTTTTTTTTTTTTTAAAGATAAATATTATTTACTTTAGAGTTTTTTTATTTTATTTATTTTTTATTTTTTTTTATTTTTATTTATTTTGTTTAAATTTTATTTTTGGTATTTTATTTTATTTTTGGTATAATAAAATAAAATACTTAAACTCATTAAAATAGCATTATATCAATTCATTAGTTAACCCATAGAAAATTTGTTGATAATGATCCTTAAGATAAAAATAACTTTATTTAATTTACTTACATATAACTTTGAATTATGTATCCTTACCTCTGTTCTGTATAAATACATTTAACTTTTTAATAAAGATACCAGTCTCGAAGATGTCACGAAAGCGATGAAACCGGTCACTGGATATTCCAAATTTGTGGATTAAAGTATCACTCGTGTTTTATTTAATGAACTTTCACTTACAAACTTAAATGTTTGAAGATTCAGTCTGTTAGTCAATAAATCACCCACGTTTCTGCTTTATAAACTTTATGTAAAGGATCTTCACCGACAAGCTACATGCATTGGCTTGGTGAGTATTGTAAAAAAAAAATATATACTTGTAACTTATGTTTGAAATTTTAAAAAAATATGGTTCCGTTAAAATAATATTTAAAGATAAGGTTTATTTTTTTGTTTTGTTTGTATGTTTTGGTTTCTGTTTCAAGTTTTATTTTGTACAACATATACATATGTTTCTAATCTATAATCTTGTTTTTGGCTTGTATTTTTTTTTTGCAGGCCTTTTGGCCTCAATAAAGATAAAAACATGTGAATTCAGTTTTACCTTTTTTCTTTCAGTAAACAGTTCTCTGCGCTAGGAAACTTTCAGTCACATAAAAAAATTCACACAGGCATCAGAGACCAGGTACTGGTTTATTAATTTCACTATGTACAGCTGATTTTCCTAAATTTGTGTAAAAATAAATATATAGATAATGAATTATTAGTGTGTTTTGAGAATAGGGAAATATCACATACTAAGAATACCAATAAAAACACGTGAAATGGATTTATAAAAATTATTTTATTTTCAAAATCAATATGGATGTTGTAAAAAAATGTTTTCATACATAATTTAAAAAATAAAATTGTTAAAAAAATATGTCTTTACAAAAACGTGACATGTTTAATCTTGACAATTGTGACGTCAAGATTCGTGACTATTTCGATTTAAATGGTCACAATTTTTTTTAACATTTTACAGAGTTGTGACGTATTAGGGGCCTGGCCAATGCAATGATCCATTATCGCGGGAATTTAAAATTATACATTAAAAATATTTTTATGCTACTGATAAGTATTAAATTTTTTTTTTTTACTTGACACTATTTCGTAGACTTTTATTAATTAAAAATTTTAAAAAAAACATAATGTTTCCCTGTTATAAACATTATGGAATTATTTATATAAATTTATTGGTCTAATCAACATCTATTCTAAATAAGTAACCATGATTTATCAAATTAAAGGCTACATGGCAAGAAGGGCACATGAACAAATAACAACTTTAACAGGAGAGCAAAAAGAAGAGTAAAAATAAATACCTTGTGTTGCCAACTTCCACTATGCGAAAATCGATAGATTCATTGTCTTAGGGGCGGGAGTGGTGGGGGAAGGGGGATGTATTAAAATCAAACCAAATGGCGGGCCCCTTGGACTAATGACTGACGCTTGCCTGACACACGGAGAGTTGCGGATTCGATTTCCAGTTAGATCACAATAATTTGCGTAAATTTTTACATTTATCTTAATTTTAAGCTTAATGATAAAATAATAACTACCAACCGCTGAAATAGGTTTTGTCTAAAATCAAGTTGATCTGCTGATATTCCATTTAATTAAATAGAAACTATGAAATTATGAAGAGAAATGATACAATTTTAATTCATCAACTTTGAAAATTATCGGAAATTACTATTTACCAATACTAACCAATCAACGTATGTATTATGTACGACCGAAGGATAAGTAGTATTTATAATAATAAACAGATGGCAGAAAAAGTAGCTTTTTGAGCAAACAGAAGAAAATAAGTATTTGGTTTATTCTTTAATAAGTGGTTTGCCTATATGGCCTAGTGGGTTGAATAAATACAAAGTAAAAAAAAAATCTTTGGAAAAAATGGAAATGTTTCAAAATCAGCAGGGTTGGCAACACTGCGTGTACCCTTCAATTATTAATACCATGCCTATACATGCATTTTGCTGCTTTTTATACCAAACTTTAGTAATTTGATGCTTTTAGATTTGTCCAGTATGCAATAAAGCTTTTATATCCTCCGGGGATCTGTCTCGGCACATGGTAGTACATACGGGGATCAAGAACCATCACTGTGACGTGTGTGCAAAAGGCTTCCACAGAAGTCGAGACATGGTAAGTACCTAGTACCTATGTCTTGCAATAAGAACTGATGCATAAAACACAAAATATGTCCGTATACTGTCCATATACATATTTAAAAAAATAAACATAATAGGGCTACAACCAAGAATAGGGTCTAAAATTCCAACCGTCGATGCGCTCTATAGCTGCAAGACATGTAATCCAGCTCTTATTTGTTAACGGTTTTAATAAATAATTAGAAACAACAAAAACTCAATTTTTAAATAATGTAAATGGGCAGCTAGATTTCGTACCTTCCATGGGCTCTGTAGTTGCAAGACGTGTTGTAATCTAGCTCCCTGTTTGTTATTAGATTCTATCATAATTTGGCGGCCTCCGTGGTGTAGTGGTCAAGACGTTTGACTCACGCACGGTAGGTTCCGGGTTCGATTCCCGGTGAGAACACAAAAATTAAAATGTGATTTTTCTCAAGCCTGGTTGTTCTGTAATGTAATTCACCACTGTAATTGGGCCTCCTGGCCTGTTGTGGTGCAAAAAATGAAATGAAATAATTAGAAATGAGAAACTAGAATTCCAACCGTCTATACGCTATGTTTTTGCAAGACTGTGACTGTGTGAAAGTGATTTTCACAAAAATTGCGCCATATAAATTTTCCACAATAATAATAATGTATTCTGTGGCGAGTTGACATAAATCCACTTCCTAGTGGTAAGTGTGTTCGCCGTCCATGCTTGGGGTCCTCGGTTTGATTCCTGGCAGAGTGGACATGAAATATTGGAAAGATACACTGCAATTAAAGTGTTAATGCAATGCCATATGCAACACTGGATGCGGAGCGGATATGGAAATAATGATTTCTGTGAAAAAATACTGTTTGATTTATTTCTGACATAGTAGGCATGTATTTATTTATTTTACATAAAGAGCAGTCGTGATGCATTCAATTAATATTATGATTTGAATCCATGACTTATCTATTTGTTGCATTCATAGGGGAGGATGCAAAAATGTGTTTTTCAAAAATCCCGATTTTAAGTAACCTAGTTGTAGTAATAACGCCGTGATATACAAAAAATGAATGTGAAAAAATATAATAAAAAAGTCAATAATGTTTTCAAAACAGGTTGTGATCCTGTGGCTAGTGTTGCGGACTCACAGATCAAAGGTTCGAACCCCCTTCTACCACAACTTGATTCACATTTTCTTATTGTGAGTTATTTACTCGTTGAAAATGGCCCCAAAATTTAAATGTTTGGATCAATCATAAGAACCCAAATATTTATATTTCTTTTTAAAAAATTAAAAAACAGTACTCGAGAAGTTTATTACGTTAAGTTATTACGAATAGAAGCATGAAGTCAGACTTGATTAATAACTAACAAATCCAGAACCAAACCGCCTTACCCTCATTACCATACCTTGTGGAGTCTGTGAATAGGATTCAAAGGTTCTGTTTTTTACTGCAATATATAAAGTATGAAGATATTATGTTGGAATTAGTGTACCGATATAATGAAGTATTATGTGTAGATAACGATAGGAAAAATGCAAATAAAATGTAAATTATTATTTTTTTTTTTTTTTTTAAAAAAGAAATATTTGCGTTCTTATGATTTACCCAAATATTTAATTTTGAGGGCCATTTTCAACGAGTTGTAAATAACTCACTATTAGAAAATGGAATCAAGTTGGGGTAGAGTGGGATTCGAACCACGGACCTTTGGTCTGTGAGTCCGAGACACTAGCCACGGGACCACAACCCGATTTGAAAAAACAAGGTTTTAAAGGGGTGTTATATTGATAGGTGGCGCACAAGAACAAGGTCCACACTGCTCGATCCGGGCCAACACTGCCTCCCGTAGTACCCCACCCCCTAGTGGCCGCGGGAGGGGGGGCGGAGGAGCCTCCTCGCCCCCTACAGCCTCCCCCACCGCACATTGCTACCCCGGCCGCCAGGAGACCTCTCCACTTGTTCCATCAGGATACCCTTACCACACATCCATCTCTCATAAATACACACTTGCAATTAAATTTCTAATGCACAAGAAGACAGTTTAACAATATGTTATAGATTTATAGTATGCAACTGGTCATTAGCTCTGTGAATGTGACTTCTGTATTTCCTTCTCAAAAAAATGTATTATTTGTGTTGTCATGTGTATAGTTATAATTCAATTAATTTTGAGACTGAAGTTGATATTCTCCTGGATAAGTCAATAATTTATATATAATATTTTTTTGATTGAATAAATAATGCTTTCAACAGTGCATTTTTATTGTCTAACAAAATAGATTGTCTTTAAAACAAATAATTTGTTTATAAGTGCGCATGATATTATTTTCAAAGTATGTAGAATATTTTAGACTTTTAGGTACCTCTTCCCAAAGTTTCTAGATCGGTTACACAAATTGCACCTTATCTTGATAGTAATTCACTATTGTGATGGGTTTCTTCAGACAATTTAATTCATGCAGTTATTGATTGTCGCATTATTATCAAAATTACAACAATGCTGAGAAACCAAATATTCATGCCAATATTTTTGTATCAATCTGTCCATTTTTATTAAATAGGGTCAAAATTTGCAAATCAAATTGACAATTATTTATCCAATTTTAAAAACACCTCTTTTGGCTATGGAACCCTAATAATTGAGCTGGCAGAACCCCATCTCGACAATAAAAAAGTAAATTGACAAAAACAATATTTTTAAGACCCATAAAACCTTATTGTTTGCTTGTTGTAAATGTTCGACTTGAAAAGAAAACCTATATTTTAAATTAAAAAACTGTGTATTTTAGGTGAATAACAAAATTCTGCCCGATTTCTAGGACAATATGCCTCAACTCTCGGAACTCCTGTAACCTTTCAGATGCCTTTTAAAAAACGGTTGCTCTAGACCGCATCCAAAGAAACAGTAATTTGGCATGCGATGATGGTAATCTGTTTAATACTAATGTTTATTCCTTTTTGTTTTAAATGGGAAGTTCAGTGTTTTTTTTTGTTTGGTTATAGACTATTACACTGAGTCAATTTAAAAAAAAAAATATATTTAATATTGATGTTTTTTGTTGATATTTCTTGATAAAACTCCATAGGTAATGATTATGATAAAATTATAAATAAACTCATCAATGAAACTTCGTGGCGAAAGCGCTCGTTGGTCAAAATAATAAAAAGTAAATCTAAACCAAGAAGTTTCTTTGATAAGTTTATTTGTAATTTTATCATGATCATTATTTACCGTATTATCAGCGCTATGATTTTTTTAGGTTTTGTATTTCTGAAATAACTCCGCATGTGACGTCAGGGGTTCTCCTCTGTCAGTTCTCCCGATTGGTTTATTTTAGGTAAGCAAACCGGATATCCTTCATAGCTCTCATATCATTGCTTGGTTCATATGAACCATAAACGTCGTTCAAAGTTTTATAATTTATTTAGTACATTTTCAAGAAACTTTGCCGTACAATTTAATGCTCTAATTTTTACCGCACGCAAGAAAAAAATTTTTGTATCCAATTTCCCGTAGGGCTGAAGTTCCTCATTGTAACCATTTTTTCTGCAGCTACTTTCATATTGCTTTTTTTTTCTTAATTTTATATATTTTTAAAAAATCTATATATCTTTATATTTCTTTTGTAAATATTTCCTGTATTTTTCCTTTAGCTTAATTGTCAAGTTTTTTTAGTCTCTTTGGCGTACACATTTAAAAATAAATTTTAAAACTAGATCCAATATGGAGAAATCTATTGTCTTTACTAAAATATGTGGCTAAGCAGCCCCCTTCATTAAATAACTTTGTTTTTCTCACATTTCTTTAAGATTTGGAGGAGAGAAATCCGTTTCCTGGACTTTAATACCTCGTTGCTTTAGTTAGTTTTTGTACAACAGACCATTTTTAACGAGATAAGTTAAGTGTACAGGAGTTCTGAGAAAGCCTTTATTTATAAAATTAAAATGTTTTTTTAAATTTTTTATTGTTTAAGGGGGGTTTCTTAACAAATTTTGTCTTATGTTGTGGTCATTATTTATGTGTATTTTGTAAAAAAAAGCTTTTAAGATCTTTTCCTGCAGAATTCTGTTGGATGAAAACGAACTGAAGCGACGACATCTAAATATTTATAAAAACTATTGTGAAATCATTAAAAAAAAAACCCAAGTTTAGAGATTTATTGAAATATTCCAAAAGTACATAACAACTATGTACTTAAAATAAATATTTTTCATTTTGATAAACAAAAAATAATATTCACATAAAAACAAAAGAAAATCACCAATAAATTATTATATATTTAAAAAAAAAACAATTTAATAAGGTTGCATCGAGCTTATATTTACAAATCTATTAACGATTATCTAACTTCTGCATATTTGAAAAGGCGTTTTAACGAATAGGGACCCACATATCCAGAATTTCTGACATCTTTTTTCGTTCTGAAAAAGAAAAATCCATAAATCAGGGCTGTATATTTATAGCATTACAGGAATGTACACTTACAAGATTTACATCAGATTAATA
The DNA here is from genome assembly GCF_059751315.1 of Micrasema longulum. Classification (NCBI taxonomy): domain Eukaryota; kingdom Metazoa; phylum Arthropoda; class Insecta; order Trichoptera; family Brachycentridae; genus Micrasema; species Micrasema longulum. Next base: position 28,331 of record NW_028279067.1, read on the forward strand.
ATATTCTGAGACGGTTGGGATGTGACTGTAAATATTGTCACTGCCGCCGGGTAATATCTGTTAAGTAACATTTAAAAAAAATTATGGAGATAATTTAAACAATGTGGCTTTTGATGACGGATTTTTTTTTTATTGAAACATATAATATGTAATTTTTATTTTATGATTTAATTTAATTTTAAATTGATTGCGACTTTAAGCATTACACACAATTGAGTTAAATTGACCAAACCGTATTAGTTATGTTTCCGTTTTTGCAGCAATTTTGATACTCAATGTGATGTTTAATCATCGGTGTGGCCAATATATAAAAGTGTTATCACATAAAAAAATTTATAAAAAACAATTAATCACTCTCTAGGGGGTAGAGAAGATTCAGAATACCACCCCTGGAATGTAAAACTGACCACCTTACCTTCCATGCAACAAATATGATCTAGATACGCTGCAATTGGAATGGCAATGCAGTGCCCTATGCATCACTGGGTAGTACAGATGAGGAATGATGGTGATTTACTTAAAAATTATTTTCAAAACTGTAAACTCATTTCGCCATGCCCTGTTAACATCTGTGTATAGCGACTACAATACGATAGCTTAATAATAATTGTTATAAATTGGTAATAGAAACACGATTGTACAAGTACTCCTTCAAATGCCACAAGCGAGATATCTCGCACACGGCGCAGCGTGACACACACACTCGCAAGTAAATCTCTAAAATCTTTTTGCGGCAATTTCTACACATTACCTAAAATTAATCGAGAGCATTTTGGGTGGCATCTTTTAACAAAACATATCCCCATTAAAAATATTATTTTTCATATTTATTGTTCAGCAGGCCCACCGATTTACAGAAACATTGGCTTCTGGCATTAATAAGTGCATATCTATATGTCAATGGTCCATCAAATACTTGAAGATGGACATGAAAGATGTATGAATGTAGAGAAAGCGAGGTCAGTATGCAAGGATAGAGTGATATGGCGTTTTATCCTCTCCACCTACGAGGAAACGGCGTGATGGTTTGTTTGTTGTTTGTATATGTCAATGGATTCTAATACACAAATTTTATCCAAAAAATATGCTGAGCATTTAACATATTTACCAGGCAGTGAAAAGTCTTCAGGGTGCAAAGTAATGTAATGCCTCAAAACGGCATCCTTTTCAGCGTAATAATTAACGCGATATTTATCGACGTATGTATAGATCGTGCCCAGACCGAGTGGAAGATAGATAAATTTTTGGAAACCTGAAAGAATTCAATTGTAATACATTAAAAACAAAACCAACTTATTTGGGATTACGTAAGCTGGGTAGGAAATTTATACAGACCGCTGTACAGTGGACGACGAGTGAAATAATTTAAAAAACACGCAGTTGTCAGACCAATCACTCCGCCTATCAACTGCGGCCAGATTTTGTTGAGGAAAGGTTCAATCCTCTCTATTGGTTCTAGAAGCTCCAAGGGCGTTGTCGGACGTTTCGGATATATCGGGTATACAGGGCATTCGGGCATTTTTACAGATGAAAGATCGATTTCAAACGAAAAAAAATACAAATTACCTAACACCGATACCGAAATTGAACGAAACGACCATAGAAATATACTGAAATATGTACATAGTAGCGATGAAAGTAGTCGACCACAGTCGAATGAAAGCCCGAATGCAGTAATGTAGTCGAATAAATTCACTCGACTACAAATAGACCAATGGGCTAGCTTTACGCCGACTATCGAATGAATTAGTAATTTCCAAACTAATGAATTCACTCGAATGCAAATAGACCAATAGGCGTGCGTTAAATTCATTCGACTACAAATAGACCAATGGGCGAGCTTTACGCCGACTACTTTTATTCGACTACTTTCATCGCCAACTAATTCGTTATGACGTAGTGGGCGCTGGGATCTGGCAGACGTGATAGTTGAAAGAAAATGCTTCTGTTTTTTGTAGTTATGTCAGCACAGGTAAAATAAATATGTATATTAATATAATTAATATATAAAGTGCATCATTTGACAATAAAATAAAGTGACGTTTGTTTATAGGTCTGCTGCCAGCCTATTTGTGTACTTAATAATAATAAAATTTATATCAAATCCAGCCGATCTGAACAATCAACACAATAACAGCTGATTGTAGTTTTACATGCGTGACCTAAACAATAAATATGAAACAAAAATATTTTAATTTTCATCCTTTGTTTGGCAGATAAATTTAATATTAGGTTATGTCAAGTAATAATAACCACAGACCATAATTATACCCATATAAACATTTTTAAATACTATAAAGTAAGGATCATGGTTTGCATTATTATTGCCATAGTTAAAAAAAAAACAAACCGACGTACCTACCTATGTAGGTTTATAATTCGTTGCTCTACGGGTGGAATTTTTTAATTTTCAAACCATGTCTCCATTTTCTTAAATTTTGATTTTTTTCAATTAATTTTTATTTTTTTTAAATATTTTTTTGTATTACTTTTTTATTAGGGTACCTTACTATAAACACAGGAAGTTTTTTGTATTCACGTCCCGGCTTTCTAGAAATAAAATCTGTATTATAACGTGACTTCTGTTTTTCATATAATATTACAAGTAAAATAAAAATTGAAAACATTAAAAAATATTCTAAAATGTAACTAACTTGAAGTTTTCACACAATGTAGGTATTGTTTTTTGCTTGTGTTCATATTGTTATTCCTTTATATTCGTGTTGTTTTTTATTTTAATTTGTAAATCTATGTCACTTGTTTTTGGCCGATGTTATCACATTTTGGTAGAAGGCTCTTTCTTATAAAGGAAAAAAAGTACCTAGCATTCCCAAAGCATGGATATTTTTCCCGAAAAACGGAGTTTGTCTTTGAATAAGTTTCTGTGTCTATTGTTTATGGTATACCGGAAATGAATGATTCATTCGAATGATTAATTCGATTGCTTCCTTCATTCGATTAGTAAATTTAGTCAATTATATCCATCTCTAGTACATAGACAAAGCGCACCATAGAAAAATACAAAAAACCTTATAGTGAGCTCTATTAGGTATAGAGCAATACCACCCCTTCCACTTACATTATTTGACATATTTATATTATATCCTTTATCTATGGACATATTGCATTTGACAGCGCGTAGTAACACGTGTGCCGGGTTGTGTGCCTAGCTTTTCATTTTTCTATTTTAATGAAGTGGAATAAAGTAAAATAACTATTTAAATACGAAATGTTTTTGAACTGACGTTAAAAAATAACTTGAATCTTAGTGTTTTGACGCATTGCTTGTAATTAAGTTATTACTTGTAAACACCTGATATTTTAACAAAATCAAAATGGTACTGTAATATTAAAATATATTTTCTTAATATTATTAATTTTTAGACAAGTTCACGGTGTTATGATTATTTTTCGGATGATAGCTGCACTCTATTGATTTAGTTTTAGCATGTGTTAAATGGAATGTGTTTTAAGTGTTGTTAAACATCATTTTTTAAAGTATAGTCCTGTTAAATTTTGTCTTTAAAATCAAAAAAATGTTATCTTTGGCAAATCTTTTAAAACTTTCCGATAGAAAAATTCTAACATATCTAATATTACTTATAGTGATCAATTCATTCATTGACTGTCCAAATTTGCTGGAGTTGGTGTGTTTCCATGTTCCTGGTGGACATACCCGCCACAGATCCCCCTTTGGCTCTGCAAGTTCTAGGACCAACTATCACATGCACTCGCCTATCCCTAGGCTCCACAGATATAGTAATCAGTATGAGGATAAGGCTGATATATTTGGTTCTGGACTTGACAGTTATAAAACGAGTCTGATTTCTTTTTTCTCTGTGTTTAAAAATGTTTTTCTTATTTGCTTTTTCGTATTTATGTATATATTTCGAAAATATTTTTGGTTACTTATTGTCACTTTTGTTATATTTATGGAATTTTATCAACTTTATTATGTACATATTTAAATATGTTTTTCTTTTTCATATTTATGTTCAACGTATATGTTAAAGGCAATTTATGTAAAAAATGAATGATCAAATTACTAATAAAAATTTATGTTATCTTAATATTTTTTTCTTTGTTTTAAGGGGAAACAAAAAAAGACCAGAAAAATTGTGGAAAAGAGATTTGCTCAGATGAAAAAAATGATTAAACCAACAGACAGCCGCATCAAACCCGAACTCAGAACTATTTCCAAAAAGAAAAAACCAGTCGACCCACATAAACTAAAGGTCCGAGAAGCTCCACAGGCGAGTTCCGCGCTTTTCTTCCAATACAACACTCAGCTGGGGCCCCCTTATCACATTCTTATAGACACAAATTTCATCAACTTCTCCATAAAAAACAAATTAGATATGATACAAAATATGATGGATTGTCTCTACGCCAAGTGCATTCCGTACATTACAGACTGTGTTCTAGCGGAGTTGGAGAAGCTGGGGAGGAAATACCGAGTTGCCTTGAAAATCATTAAGGACCCTCGTTTCCAACGTATCTCCTGTCTTCACAAGGGAACCTACGCAGATGACTGTTTAGTGAACAGAGTCTTGCAACACAAGTGTTATATTGTCGCCACTAACGACAAGGACTTGAAACGTCGAATAAGGAAGATCCCCGGTGTTCCTATTATGTTTGTATCGCAGCATCGCTATACCATTGAGAGGATGCCAGATGCCTATGGAGCCCCCAAATCTGCCATTTGATACTAGTCTCACTCTGCGCTATGGAAAAAATTGGAGATAATTAACATCTGCTGAAAAAGAATATCAGTATATCATCAATTTGATAATGAATTGACCAGAAAACATATGTAGCAAAAAAATACGTATTACCTGCATCGATTCATCTACATTTTTTTATAAATATAATGTGCAAAGAAGTATTTGAGGGGTTAAAAAATAAATAATTCAGATTTATTTTCATTTTTGGATAAACATCTTAAACCTTTTTTTTCGGAATTTTTCGCAACAATTTAGAGAAGGGAATAAGGAAGTCTAGGCATTCACAGGGCTTGTGACCTGTCATTGGCTGGTTTAAATGGCCACTTTTCACGCTGTGTAACATTCACCATTCTGCCCGTGTTTAAACATTCACATTTCTTCAACTCTTCCTTCGATCCTCTTTAGATTTAAATAATTCCCTAGAGGGCATCCAGCCTGTCTACAAACATTTGGATACACTCCAAATATTGTTGATTTTTTTTTTTTTACCACAGGCTAGAAAATGCAATGTCATTTGTAGATGTGAGAATAATAAAGTGTTGTGTTCATTGATACAATGACATGATATATAGAGTAAAATATTTTTAATTTCTTTATTTATTTTGTTTATTCAGAAAAACAACAGCAATACAAAAAAATATACACAACATTATAAAAAAAAACATAAAATAAAGCCAAATCCAGTTCAGTTAGATATTAATTCATAGAAGTGCATGTGTGCGAGTTTTTTTTGTGTGAGGATGCGTGTTTAAAAAAGTGGAGTGTGGTTTTGGTAGGTATGTGAATATGTGTGATTGTATATGGGTGTGAGGGTAGGTTTATGGACAGGGTGAGTGTGTGTGATATGAGTGAATAGAAACAACTTAAATTTATAATGTATCACTACTATATTTAATACCAGGGCCCCGATTACTATGAGAAGTTAAAAGAGTTATATTCGTGTACGAAAATGAGTATATTTGCACATATGTTTAAAGTATCTTCATCGGTAACCTATAGTTGGTAGTGATTTTATTTAATTTACTTTCATATCATTTTAAATTCTCTATCCTTACCTCTGTTTTGTGTAAACACATTTAACTCCTTAATAAAGATACCTGTCGCGAAAGCAATGAAACCGGTCACTGGATATTCCAAATTTGTGGATTAAAGTATCACTCATCTTTTATTTCTATAATAAATTACAATGAACTTCCACTAAGAATTTTCACTTACAAACTTAAGTGTTTTACTTTGTAGATAAAATTGAAGATAAATGTTAACTTCCCATTGCAATCAGGGTCTAGGGCTGCATTCAATAAGGATATTCATTTTTGGGACCTAAAAAAGTTTGTATTTTAATGTTAACAATCAACATTTGTTTTTGGTGGATCCCAATCAGATTCTTCCCTTTAATTGCTTATAATTTCGACCCATTTATTTCTTTTCGCTGGATTTTTGGGAATGTAAAAATAATGTTAAATCACGTTTATTATACTTAAAAAATGTTTTTCTATCAGTGCATCCCTGTAACTGAGAAAAGCTTCTCAATTGCGCCACCAGGCGTAGTTTGACGTTTACAAAAAATCATATTTTTATTTGAATATTAATTGTTTTAAGCCTTGTTAATCACTTATTTACCAATGAAAAGTTACGCAATCCTTTATACGATGTTTATCCGAAAGGTTTTTACACAATTTCATGACACAATCAGGCATTTTAGTTCCGATTCTTAACATCACGCCTGGCTGGAGGTCGAAAAATGACTAAATACGCATTGGGCATGAGTTAAGTGTCATCATTTTTGAGGGCTTAGGTCTATGTGTATTAATATGTCAATGATCGTGTTGGATATAAACATTCAAATTAACCAAACTGTGCAAAGATACTATTGTTTTGCAATAACTCTTCCTTTCAAAGCTCTTCTGCTGAGTAGATTATCAAATGTTTCAAGTTTCTACGATTGTCTAGAATATTGTACATAACTATGTGTTGAGTAAAGATTATTATTAACTATTATTAATTGTGTTTTGAACTACAATATTTTGAAAAAAAATGTTCCAGATTTAAAAAAATATATAGTTCTCCCTTTGACTTTTAAAATGATTTAGTTATTATTTATTTATTTATTCATTCATACATACAAATACATACATATTACAAAAAAATACAATAATAACGTATCCCAAATTCTATGAGGCCAAGGTTGTGTTAAGTTGAGTTGGGATACAACATAAAGTGGAAAGTGGAAGCACGTACATAATTAAATAATAGCAAAAAAAAAAATTAAATACATAAACATACATATATTTAAAAGGATATCTGAACAACACGCTTAATATTATATAAATCTACGCAATATCTCGCAGCAGTCTCTTGCAATGGTCTCTTCGCTTAGGCAAAATCCACACTTGTACACTCCTGAAAATGCCGAAACCTAGCTATTTAACCTCAAGACACATAACTTATTCTTCCATTCAGTGCATGTAACTGATATTATAAAAATTTTTACTACAATAATTTAGCCAAGAAATAAACAGAGTGACTAATGTTAGTAAATATTAGTATAAAACCACATATAGACTTTTATGTCTACCGGTTTCGAGACGTACCCGCCTCTTCGTCAGGACACTCACTATACCAACATGTAAATATGCCTGCACTGCAAATGCAAACACTCTGCACTGTGGTCATGCACCTAGGTGCCACATTTTACTACCTACGCAGTTTATAGATCGGCGTTGATTCTGCAGTGCTATCTCTACTCATTTGTGTGTTCAAGAGGTCTTTCAGTTTGAAGAGGAGCAATTTATAAAGAGAAAAAAAACAGACATGGTATTTCTAGATTTATTGACATCACAAGAATATTAACAGAATAAAATATGAATGTTATCACAGGAATAAACTAAATAATCTAAACTACATTATAAACCATTCCAATTCTCGACACTTAAACTTATTAATTTAATAAACACTTTTATAGTTCTATATTTTGGTTCTATTTTTGATTTTTTTTTCCATGCATGTGTTCTTATATAGAAAAACTTTTTCTTTTATTCACATCCTTTATATTGTTACATTGTAGAATTATTCAATCCTCGAGATTTCCAATAAATGTGACACTTAATAAATCATAATATTATCTACAGGATGTGATCAGTTGGTTTGAATTATCAAAAATACAAAGCCTAGATAATTTGCAGTATTGGAAATTTAACAAAAAAATGCATGAAATACATAAAACTGTATTTTTAAAAAAAAATAATTTTAGCTAGCAAACTGTTAAATATATGAGAAAAAAAAACATCAAAGCATTACAACCATCCAATAAAACATTACTTCAAAATAAAGAAAATTCAAAGGGAATAAACATATCGTCATGATTGTAGAACAACAGCGCATCTCAACTTTAGAGCAGTTTAATTTTTTTTTGACACTGTCAACTTGATAAGTACAATGTACATAATTTGATACTTGGGTCAGTTATATATATTTTATTGTGAAGTCAATGTTGCATTTTTCGCACATCCATTATTCTACGATCACGAAGATATGTTCATCATTTAAATTTCAGGAATAGTTTTCATTTAACACAAAGAAATTTACACAAAAATAAACATTGTGCTCAAATATGAATTCGAAGGCGCCACACTGTGTAGCTGATTTTACACATATGTATCAAAACGTTTTTAAAGGCACTCCTGCTGCAACTGCTATTTTAGTAAAGACTCAAATCAGTAATAATATGAATCATTTCATTTACTAAAAATAATATTCAAGTAATTCAAATTTAAATATTTATGAATTGCAGGAGTATAGACAATAAATGCACATTGCAATTATTGCCTAACCAACAGCCTACTCTGCCTGATATTATAATGAATTTCCAAATATTTTTGTAAGGTTGATAACACCTTTTCTTACATAAGGTAATGCCAATGAGGAAGTTCAGCCCTACGGAAAATTGGATATAAAAAATGTATGAAAAAAATTATAAATATAATTGTAAAAAAACCAACTACTTTGCATGACGTCACTAGTTCTTCAGAATCAACCAACGATAAGAAAGTTGTTATAGCTTTACGGTAAGTCAAATGACGAATCAGCAGAACTCATCGAGAAGAAGGGGAAAAGAACTTCAGATGTCGCAAAGCAATTTCAAAATTGCAAATTTTTAAAAATCATAGCGCTGATAAAAAGATACATTTTTTTGTTGTTGCTTAGTTTAACAATCTATTAACAAATAAAATAAACCACTGAACTTCCTCATTGAATTCCTTTTTCATTAAACACACATTTTGCTAGACAAGTAGTAGGTATAAGAAATGTAATATTATTTTGCTTTACTTGAGGAGTGGGACTTTATTATTCATACTTAAGTTTGCAAGAGTTCAGACTTTTATTTAAACTTAACATAAATTATTCATCCTATTACAAGACATCAGATTCCTTTTTTGTAGAGCTTGTGGGAATGAGATACTCGAAGAGGACGCCTGTGGATTCAAGTGCATTTTTGGTTCGTATTAATGCTGTTCTGTTGAAGTCTTCCAAGGACAGTCCTTCGGACAATCCACGCTTCAGTGTTTCCAGAGCTGCTCCTTGTTGACTGTTAGATACCATGATGTCCATTTGACAAGAGTATATAACTCCAAATGCTTTAAAACTATTTATTTCGGTACTTTTCAAGTATCCCACCAACTTGTTTAAAAGTTCGGAGTCATTTTTTTCACGCGCTTCTTCTAATACTCGTCTAAACATGATGTGTTGCATTTTACAAATATGTTGCTTCCAGATAGTTTGTGCTTCTTCATCTTGTCCACTGATTAAATAATGCATCCAAAGAACATTAAACGGGGATAAAATTCCCTTTTCAGCATACTTTTCGGCAGTTTCCACATCTGAACGAGAAATAAAATCATAATTATATTACATATTAAAAATATAATAATCCTACGAAATGGTGTTACATATTGTATTTATTTATGAATGTAGAAACTGATTTTCCATTTAGAATTGTATGTAAATAAAACAATTTTTTACCAAAGGCAACTGATTGTTAAAATTGTCAATTAATTTGTAAATAACAATATTCTTACTTTTTAGCACTGGCATTTGGTGAAACAAGAACATTTAATAGTTCTAAATAACATAATGTTATTTTTGACAAAGTTTTGACAGTCATTCCACATAATCTTTGATTTTATCTTTTTCTATGAAAGTTGTTCATATTTAAGCATTTTATCTTATTGGTTAATAAGTAAAAAACATAATTATTTATTTGTGTGTTTGAATTGGGAAAAATAACTAAACACTTACATTTGGGTATAAGAGCGGGGTATGTAGAAATAAATCCTATGGCTCCTCCTCTAGGAAAGGACTTATCTAGTAGATCTTTATCTGCTTCGGGGGAAGAAATCTGCATAGAGAGAGAGCTCAGATATTCAGAAACGGCTTCAGGTCCCTTATTAATGTATGCGTTACATTTCCTGTTACCAAAAGACAAAATCCTTTTTTGGTCATCGGATAAATATTGTTCAATCTTTTCAAAGTTTTCTATATCACCTTTGGAAGCCAGTACATTGAGTAGGTATTTCATTTTACTGGGATCGGGAAGAGTTCCTTTTTTAAGATATCTCAAACTAATTTCAACAGCGTCCGTAATCCTACCGGCTTGAACCAATTGCTCCATAAGAAGTGATACTTTTTCTTTTGTCAATTTTGTGTTTGTTGTGTTGATTTTTAAAGCGAGATCAAAATCTTTAGACAGTATAGCATTTGTGAATTTTTCACTAGAATTGTTTGGTGTGATTGTTGATTTCTTCTCATCTTTTTTTACTGGAGAAGTCACTTTTTCTCGAGGTATAACAGGTTCTTCTGGTACCACAAAGGGGACCGATATTTTGTTGGATTTTAAGAATTTGGCCAAGTGAATTAGGAACTTGTCCGTAGGTTGTACAGATTCTTCCTGTAGGAGAGTCCAGAGTCCCATGGCCTTGTCAACATTGCCTTCCCGGGTGTAAGTAAACAGGAGTTGTTGGAACACTTCGGAGCGGTCAATGTGGGATAGCTCCTTGGTGGCTTCCAGTAATCCCTCTAGGTATTCCACCTTACCCTCTTGTCCGTAACGTTCACACGCACTAAAATCAATTCAATATTATTAGCAGTTTGTTTAGTTTTTTATAAATATTATCTAATGACAATTATTTAATATAACTTGTGTTATTCTGATGCTGAATTATATTATGGCCATAATTCAACATTACAAATATATATATATATCACTGTAAAATAGTAAATTATCAAATCACTTTAGTGTAATAAGGTTGAATACATAACTCAATGAAACTTAATCATTCTAAAACATTCGAGTTTGTCAGTCAAACTTCTTGGTGGAAATTTATTATAGAAATAAAATAATATTGATACTTGATACACCAGTCTTGAAGACGTCACGGAAATGATGAAACCGGCGACTGATTATACCAAATTTGTGGATTTAAATATCACTCGACTTTTATTTCTATAATAAATAAATAATTATGTTTTTGCATTTCTTCGCGTGTTTTTGTGAATCCGAGTTTAATTCAGATGAATGACACTGTTTACAAACCTGTTGAAGCGCTGGTTTCTGACTCTCATGCCGGGAGTTTCCAGGATACGGCGAGCTTGACGAAGGCGACCGCACTCCACGAAGCCAAACACCAGGTCGTACAGGCTGTTGACCTCCCCGTGTACCGAGGTGCTCAGGTCGGTGAGGCGCTGCAGACCGACGGCGTCCTCGGCAGCAATGAGTCGCCGCGTCAGTTCGCCCTTCCACGGCGTGCAGCGGTAGGAGAGACAATGCTTTTCGAACTCGTCCAGAGCCTTGTCCAGACTTCCCATTTCTATGTGTACGCGAACTAGCGGCCCCAGGAATGCATTGCTCGGCTGTGCACAAGTGAGAATTATATAAATAAACAAACAAATATCATTTAAACCCGACCTGACTAGAACTGTTATTTTTTATTACCATTATAATCATCAATTATGAATGGAATGTTGTGAGATAAATGTATTATGAATCACTACATATATTTCCCACAACATAAAAAAATTGTAAGTTGTTAAAAAGTTAAACAATAATTTGAAGGGTACATACAATAACAATATAATGTACAAAATTAATATTATTAATAAATTTGGTGTTTGTAAATAACAACTTACCTCAATCATACGCTTTTCCAACAGCAAGTTGAACATTTCATTGATCTGGAAAAAATATGCAAAATTAGAATTTTTTCAAACTGAGGGGGCTAAATGCAAAACCGCCACTGTCCATGATCATTTATTTACGGGAAGATCAACAAAACCACTAGCCAAAAGACTATTTCTTTTAAGTTCAATGTGCACATTCAACTTAAAATGAATAGTCTTTTGGCTACCTGTTATACCCGGCACAAGTTGCACATTAAACTTAAAAGAAATAGTATTTTTGCTGCTGGCTTAGTGGGCTTCCGAAAACAGTGATCATGCACAGTGGCGGTTTTGCATTAAACGCCCTTAACTGTGCATAATATATACAGTAAAACCTTGTTTTTACGTTTCCCGCTTTCTATGCCGAAATGTTCAGGCCCCATTTTTTTCTGTACATTCTCATTCAAATATTTCTCCCAATAAACATTTTTTATGATTTTCATAACCCCAGCTTTATGTTGAAGTTTTTTGAAACTCATTAGAAGTACCAAAAACGCCAAGCCGCGTTTGCCCAAAATTCAGAATAAAAGCAAGGAAAATAAAAAAAAATAGGGTAAATTATTGTCTCAAACTAAATTCAAAGTAGGTGCAGTGTAATAAACCTCTTTGTTTAAGTGTCTAATACATTTTTTAAGCAAAGACAATCTTAGTGACGTTCCGATGTCCTTTGGGTTATAGTTTTTCATTATGTCCTTAAATAATTAGTATTTTTGAAAATGCCATATTGACATATTTATTACCAAATTGTGGCACGCAGTTGACGCTTGTTTGGGAAGAATACCGCCTTTGCGTCAAGAAATTGCGATGCAGAAAATTTAAAGTTATAAACATAAGGTGAAAAGAAGATGGTTTAAACAGTTATCCAGTGTGAAACAGTTTTGCCGGGATGTTTTTGATTTATGACAGTTGAAATTATGTGGCGCTATAGTAAAAAAAATGATACCATATAAATAAAATTTTCCAACACTTAGGAGAAAAAATATTGGGTGTATTTCATGCAAATAGTGTTTTTAAATTTAAGTACATAAAATCATTTAAAGGTTTTTTTTTTCAACAAAAAAAACATACAGTAAAACCCCCTTTTTAAATTTTTCAAGGGAGCAAGAAAAAAAAGTGTAAAACTGAGGAAAACGCTTAAAAATGAGGAAATGAAAAATGTATGGAAAAAATAGGAATTCCATAAAAATCTAATTGATTTACTACACTATAGTGTACACATACTTCCAGAAAAATTGTAAAAACGGTGATAAGTGGAAATTGACAATATTTATTTACCTATTTTCAATGATTTCACTAAAAACATTTTTATATTTTTCAAACAATATTATGTTATCTGTTTTTTCATTTGATTTAAAAACAGCATGTTAAAATTATTTTACGTGTAAATAAAAAAAAACGAAAATAGAATTTTGAATTTGCATAAAATAATTTTTCCCCTAAATGTTGGGAAATTTTATTTATACGGTATCATTTTTTTTTCTATGACATCACTAAAAACAACTGTCATGTAGTTCGCGGCTTTTTAAACCATCTTTTTTACAACTTAAAATATTTCTATTTTTATGTTTTAAATATCACAATTTAATGATATTAAAACTTTAATGTTTCTAAACGTTTGTTAACTGTGTATCATGATTTGTACAAGTCAATATGACGTTTTTGTTCAAATGAAAACTACGACTAACCCTTAAGGAAGACACAAGACAAAAGGGTCAACTACACTACACCTGCTTTGAATTTAGGCTAAGACAATAATTTATCCTTTATTAGTTCGGTAGTCAGATGGCAGAAGAGACCATCTGTAATTTTCAAAAATGTTCAGGAGAGCTGAAATACGACTCAATTTAAAGATGTAATTTATTATTGAAAAGCAACAAGTGTCGCTTTTCAATAATAAATTACCACTCTAAATTACAGTGTTTTTTTTTCTTTTCTATGTTTATTTACTGAAATATTGATTAAAAGTTTTGAAAACTAAAAAACAGAAAAAATACAGATGGTTCTTTCTGCCATCTGACTACCGAGTTGTTTATCTGTTTTTATTCTTCATTCCCGTGGCATACGCGGTGGCGCGCGGGCCGTGGCATCATTATTACGACATAATATTGGATTTTTTAACACATCAAATGAATTCCGAAATTTCTTAAGCGTGAAACCGGGGTTATGAAAAATGTAAAAAACGTTAATTGGGGGGGAATATTTGTATGAGAATGTATGAAGAAAAATGGGTCCTGAACATTTCGGTGTAAAAAGCGGGAAAACGTAAAATCGAGGAACGTAAAAGCGAGGTTTCACTGTATTATATTGATAGAAAATAACACTACATATTTTTAATGAAATCATTGAAAATGGATAAAAATATTCGATCCCCATGACAGTTTTTACAATTTTTCTGGCAGTATATTTACAATAGTCTATTACAATTGTATTTTTATGTACTTAATTAATTTTTTTTTACATATTTTTCATTTCCTCACTTAAGCGTTTTCCTCAGTTTTACAAATTTTTATTGTTGCTCCCTTGAAAAACGTAAATAGGGGTTTTTACTGTAGTACATAAGAGTGTTGTAAAACCTCTTGTTAACCTCAGTAATGTCGTGTAATAATTATGCTGTTATAATAGTATCTTAAAATAAGCCTGTAGTTAATTTTGCCTCTATTATGAGAGGTAACTAAATCATACAAAAGCCTTTTTTTCACGTGAATGAATAATAGAACATAAGTTCTAAAACATTCAAGTTTGTTAGTGAAAATTCCTAGTGGAAGTTCATTATTAATTGATATAAAAATAAAAGACAATCGATATTCAAATCCACAAATTTGGAAGCGACAAAATCAGTCATTGGTTATTCCAAATTTGTGGATTTACGTATTACCCATATTTTATTCCTATAATAAATGCACAATAGTTCTATAAAATTATAAGTAGATAGTGAGAACTGATGATATTAAAACTGACATATGACCACATTGTAAATCTAGACCCTGATTAAAATAAGAAGGTAAAAGATTTATCAACGGTTGTTCCCACAGTCAACTTGAATTTTCTATCTAAAGATTACAGTACTTGTATATTTTGTCAATACCTATCTAGAATGAACCTTTCTGAAACTTCTAGATGTAGGTTCTGCAATGCAAATGAGGAAACACCGATACGCATTCTTTGTGAATGTGAAGCTTTATATCATAAAAGAAGCCACATCCTCGGGGGACCACCGGCTAAATCTGAGGATGTTGCATGATTGGTACTACGTAACTGAGGAAGGCAACTAAATATTTTATATCAATATTAAAGTTTTAAGAAAAAAAGATCGAGTTGAAGACAGCGACAAACTTCGGTAAATCACTTAACTTTCAACTGTAATCTGCGGTCTGGACAGTTGATATATTGTTTGGTGGTTTACCTTAACAAGTTCTCCTGTTTCTGCGAGGTAATTCAGTACTTGCCAGCACAGAGAATTGTACAGGAAGTTGCGATTTATTTCCACTGTTTCCAACTTCTGTTTACTTAACAGATCCATGGCCTTATCCACTTGTCCTTTGTGGACATAAGCCAATACTATCCTTATAACCTGAGAAAAAACAAATAATTTACGTAATTAATAACCCATTTCATAATAAAATCCATTAATAAAATTTAATTGTGACAAAGCGTATCATTATTATTACTTACTTTAATGTCATCCAGATTAAATTCGGGATCTTTAGAATACAACAAATTAAAGTATTTTTCACATTTCTCCAAATTCTCAACGGAAGCATAAAAGTCCACTATATTGGCAAGTAAACCCAAAGAAAAATCGTAGATTTCAGCTTCCATCTTGTTCAAATATTCATCTACTTTGTCTTCCTGTTTTTCCTTCATGTACGCGAGTAAAAGTTGTTTTTTAAGCCCTACATGGGTAGTACCTTCGGCATCATATTTCTCAACAAGGTTTTCCAGAGTTCCGATACTTCTACGAACTTTTGGAAAATTAAATGAGTCTTGTGGTGAAAGCACTAGGTCTTCAGCAGTCAAGCTGGAAAGTGATTGAGACATATCGGGAGTTAAATTTTCTCCAATCTTTTCTTGAATTTTCTCAGCCCAGTTTGGGGTTATTCCAACTCCTCTAGATTGCAGACTATCGAATACAGCTGGCAGAATGGGCAACACTTTACTGGGAGACATTCCAGCGAGGCGATACAACAGTCTCCCTGTATAGTCTCGATATCCCGAGCCTTGGTTTTCACTATCGTCCGCTTCTCTATCTTCTTCACCAGTTATCGCCTCCACTTTTTTCTTGGTTGGTTCTACAGCTGACAAATACACAATGGTGGCAAAAGATTCTATATCTTGAGTCTGAATAAGACAATCTAATATAGCTTTTCCGGACATTGCGAGGTTTAACTTGGTTCCGTACATTTTAGCCAAATCGGCTGCGTTCTTGATTTGATTTTTAGACAATAGATAATCAATGCACGCTCTACTGGCAAGTCCGGGAGATATCTGAGCTTCTCGAAGCGTGTCTATGATATTGCTCGGTTCCATATTACGAAGATTGGGAATAATGTACTCTCTCAAAGTTTCAAAAGAAACGCCAATTTTAAAATCGACAATCATCATTTTAATAACATCCATCATTTTTGTATGATCCATTTTACCTCTTGCAACAAGTAATGGCCAAAAAAAGTGTTGACGGATTGGCAATCCATCCTCCTGGAGGACACGGAATAGGGCAAAAGCTAGTTGTAGGTTACCAAACTGCAGAGCTGATTCCGTAGCTATAGAGAGGGCCATGGGACAATGGTTTTCTTCCTGCAGCTGGCGACAGATTGAGATGACAGTTTCGGGAGCTGCTACGCGGGCAAGGTGGCGGATGAAGAAGGCTCCCTGGTAGGGTGAGGAAGACTCGCCAACGGGGCTGGCGGGGACTGCCAGAGAACGGAGCACCTTCAGGGCGGAATATTCACGCCCACGAGTCAACAAGCGCAGAATGAGGCTGATGGCATCCTGATTGTATCCTGCTGATCGCGGCATCTGCTCGAGAAGGAAGTCCAGGTGCTCCTCATGACCCGAGACTGCACATTCTTCAACTACATCCATGATGTCCTACATCATAAATATATTTAAACTTTTCCATTTTGTCAGATTTCCAATTTAGTGGCTACTTCACTAAAGAATATTAATGAGGTTTAATGTTAATTTTTTGAGTAGACAAGCCAAGTAATTCAAATTTATTTTAATTGGATCAGAATGACATACCAAATAAATAATAATAATAGTGGAGCTATGTAGAAGTAAAATGGATTGTCTCATTCACCCAAACCAATATTGAATCAACTCCTCCACGAATGTGTAGCTTATGTTATGTTTTTGTTCTTTCATTGTGCGTTTTGTAATACAAATAATATAGATGTAAATAAATTAATTATAAATATAAATACATAGTTTTTAAAACTGTCTGAACATTCTGTTGATTATCTAAGTCTTCTTTGTTTATTCTCAAATGTAAAAATATTTTTAAAAAAAAGGATATAGTTAAATGTCCTCGGCACAGGTAACCCCAGTGAGGTCACATTATTTTTATTATTGATCATAGTTTATAATGGAAAAAAATATGAATAAATAAAACAAAATATTTAAGGTGTTCAATTGGGACACCTTATAACTAGGAACCCTTGAGCAATGGGTCAATATTTTAAAGGCATAATACCCTCCAAAATGTCCGAGTTCACGACATAACCTGTTATTAGTCCAGTGTGAATCCATCCCTTCTAAATTGCAAACTATTGGTCACCAACCCAAGCATTCCTTTTGGACAAGGAATGCAGTAGGATAGAATCACGGATAACTACCACACTTCCTCATGTAGAAATTCTTCTCCAACATGAGGGAATATCTCACCTCCTGTAGACTCCATATCACCGAAGCACTCTCAAGCCTGCTCCGGACAGTTGTACAGCCTGTATCAGATTGCCGATTACCATGGTGCCATTTTAGGGAATTACCTTATCCGAGAGGTATATTTCCTTCTCCCGGCATTCTTCTAGCGTGGAGCGCACTGCGTCCATGTCACCACGCGCCGCGCTGCCGGCCATGAGCAGCGCGTACGTGCGCGGCGAGGGCAGCAGGCCGGCGCCCGCCATGACGCCCAGCACGGCGCGCGCGCCCTGCGCGTCTCCCAGGCGCGAGTGGCCCAGCACCAGCGCGTCCAGTACGGCAGCGCTTAGAGGCAGCTGCAGCGCGCGCATGCGCTCCAGCACGCGTGACGCGCCCTCCACGTCGCCGCCCTGGCAGTGCCGCCACATCAGGCGCTGGTACGTCACCCTAATGTGCCAAATCCGGAATCACATTACTCAACAATGTCCAAACTTAGCTGAAATATCACGCGGTGCTTAAAACAGTTCAATAATCTCAAGTAATTCTTTTTCTTATTTTGGAATTCAGCACATATATTGTCTTTATCGTAGAACAACGACGGACGTGAGAAAAATGCGACATAGACTTTCTGTTATATTTGCTCTTAAAAAGGTTACATAAAGGCTTTACATTCCAGGTTAGAAAAAATATATTTATAAGGTTGGGGAAAAAGTAATTTTGTATTTTTCGCTTTATTT
The DNA here is from genome assembly GCF_059751315.1 of Micrasema longulum. Taxonomy (NCBI): domain Eukaryota; kingdom Metazoa; phylum Arthropoda; class Insecta; order Trichoptera; family Brachycentridae; genus Micrasema; species Micrasema longulum. The sequence continues at coordinate 46,863 of NW_028279067.1, forward strand.
CAATGCTTTATAAAAAGTGTTACAAACATCCGATTTAAGTCAAATATGCGCCATTCTGTTCGATAACTTGTTGATAACTAGAACCCAACTTCATAATGCCCCTCTCGTAGAAGCCCTTGTTCCTATTGGCAAAAAACTCAGACAATCAATTTTGTATTATCAAAAGATACCATCAATAAATGTTTTTTAGAATCTCAAAACAATGTTCGGAAGAAAAAACAGCACTGGATGACGTCAAAAACCCAGGATTTAGTAGAGAAAAGAAGATTAATGAAAGCCTCTAATGCTAGCGATTGTCAATCAATTCAAAGAGAATGCAGAAAAGATAATGAAGCGTATCTTGGTAACATAGTTTAGGTTTAAACGAAGTGTATACAAAATGCGTTTTTATATTGATATATTAATTTAGATGGATTACATAGCTGGTTTTGTTTCGATGCATATTTTGTTTATTGATTAGTATTTTATGAATTATTTTTATTAGTTTTATATTATTGGATTTTTTTTTTTAATAATTTAATTTTGATAAATTTTATTGTTAATTTTATTTAAATACGTATTTTATTCGTGTTTATTTTACTATTAATTAGTACAATTTTTGCAATTTAATTTCAATTTTTACAATAATTTAAATTCAATTTAATAATTTATTTTGCTCATTTTATATAAAAATGTATTTAGTTAGTGAATACATGTATTTGATGAAAAATAAGTATTGTCTCTTTATTTTTATTGTTTCAATATTTATGTGTATTATGTATTATTTTTCATTGTTGTAAACCAAATAAATATGCTCAGAAGTAGACATACAGAGAGAAATGAATCCAAAGATTTATACAAAAAAATAAAATTCATAACTCGGCAATTCAAACCAAAAACACGGGCAATCGAAGATGAAAACGGGTGTACAGTAACAGAAATAAAAAAATTACACAAGTCTGGAAAAAAATATTGCTAATCACTTTTGACTGGAAACCGTCCAACCAAAATTGATTTTAGAAATATTGGTGAACGCGAACCAACTTTACTAAAATCAGGGATAAAAGCAGCAATCCATCACTTTAAACCTAGAAAGGCTCTCAGTGTGAATGAAATCCCCATAGAAATCATTTAAAAAATTTAGACTATGGAGTGGATATGTTTTATACGATATGTAGCCACATCAGGAAGACAGGAAAATGGCCGGTGATGATGATCAGTGTCATTCTGTTTTTATACCACTACGAGACGAAGAGGCAATATGGAAAAATTAGTGGTACAAAGACGAGTAGAGGGAACTCGATCTCACGGAAGAAGCCCTACCAGATGGACAGACACAGACTTGGTGACAGAAGCGACTGGCGTCCCTCTTCTGGAGGGTTCCGTTGGAAATTATTTTGGTAGATACAAGATTATTGTAGAGCAGTGCTGAGCAGAAGCGCTGAAGATAGAAGCAGATGGAGGCGGATCATAAGGACATGCTTCCGTCCTGCCAATGTGACCACGACTGCTCTGCCAAGAGCAAACGGCTAAGAAGATGAAGAAGATAATGAGAATCAAGTTTGGGCAGTGTAAAGTTCGAACCTCGGACCATGGATACGTGAGTCCGCAACACTAGCCACAAGAGCACAACCCAATTCATATTATGTTATTATACACGATATTTGTTTTTTTATAAAATGACTTTGGTAGATACAAGATTATTGTAGAGCAGTGTTCTTCTCTTTTTGTTGCCATATGTACAATTTTTCTCTTTTTCCTTTTCATTTTATATTAGTTATTGTTTAAATAAAATTAATAGGTGGTAAAATCGAATTGGCATCGCCAGATATTTAATTGGAAGATATAAAATTATTTGCTATAGGAATTCTATGTAAATATTACCTATTAGGTTCCAGTCCCTTTTGTTCTAATTCTTTGAGAAATTCGGTAGGAGAGAAGTCGTGTTCATTTTCAATATATACTCTAAGCAAGGCATTGTAATGTGAAATGTCCATTGGAACTCCTCGGTCCGTCAGGGTTTTCCATATCTGTTCCACCAGCTGAGTGCGCACTTCTGGTAATTCCTCGGGCACCAGGCTTCCTAGAAGACGAAAATAGAATAAACCACATATGAACAATTAAATAAAACTTTATTGTGATATTTAGGTATATTGTAATAAAAATAACTGCCTTTAAATAACCCACCCATATAATACATGATATTTATTGTACAACGTTATAAGGTCATTTTAAAAATTGGTGTGGATTATTTCTTCAAAATTCTAAGAGAAGATTTGAATTCCAAATACAAAAAGAAAAAAATGCATTTCCTTCCTGAACATGGGTACTTATACAGCTCTCATAATGAGGAAGTTGAGTGGTTTTTTATTTATTTCTTAATTGACAATCAAACTAAGCCAAATTTACCTATTTTTATTTTTATGTATCCTATTATTATTGCAAGAAAGGACTTTTTAAAGTTTTGAAAAAAATTTGTTACTCCGCGCTTTCTGCGAGTTGTCCTGATTGGTGGGTTAGCTTCCCGGAAACCAGAAACCTATCACAACACTCTATCATTGGTTGATTTAATGATGTCATCAAAGTAGGTCATTTGAAAAAAATCATTTAATTTTTTTTTATAAATTTTAGAGAAACTTATTCGAACAATTAGACGCTTTGATTTTTACTGAATGTAAGAATTTTATATTCAATTTTCAATAGCACTGAACTTGGTCATTATTAGTGAATATAGACGCTTCAATTTTTAATAAAAACGAAACCGGGCAGTGTCACAAACCAACTACCGCATTCCTTCCGCCAGCCAGGTTAACCCCCTATTAAAGATATTTATTCCTCAAAAAGATTATCTTTCTCTCTGTTAATATATCTGTTCTTGTAAAATCTCAGCTGGTTAAATCCAATAATTTCAATCAGATGGAGATGCCCAAAATATTATTCTGTTATTTTGTGTCTGGCAGCAATTAAAAAATAGTTAACAGGAAAGAATGATTACCGCAGCATCGAATGATGAGCAGAGACTGTGAGCTGGTGACGGAGTGTCGGTGTCGAACTTCCTCCAGCATCTCATCTAAATCCCGGCGCGAAAGCCGCCCCACACGCTTCACTTCGGCATCCAGACGCTGCAGCAAAGGCTCCAGGCTCTCCGTCTGCTGCTGAGTGGCCAATCCGTGGCTCCATGTTCTGAGTCAAATAACAGTAAGCATTAGAATTTTATTTCATATTATAAAAACTCTTTTTGCCTTTTATATTTATGCAGAATATGTTTATGCGAGATAGCATCTCCTTTCTGCCCAACGCTATGCAGTTTCTACCTGTCATGTAATACGTACCGCTCTTTTCTATGGCAATCTTTCAGTACACATTTTACTGTCTTGTTCTTATTTTAAAAATTCATCCAGAGACTTACAAAATGGCTGACTCTATTTATCTATACATTTATTGCACAATATGCATAAACAAATTTACTTTCGGCGAATCTATATAACATTGCAGCAGAGTGTCCTCTGATTCAGTTAGTCTCCATTAATCGTAGCTCCGTCTGCTCTAAGATGAAGATACTTACGAATGTTTCTTAACCTTTCCCTTACTGTCCTAAAAACTTCCGCGCATTACGGTGCTGTGTATTCACTACACATGCAAAAAATGAGAGATTTAAAATCGTAGAAGTGTAATATTCATCTGCAATTGCTTCAATTATTTATAGTTGAAGTCAAAAGTGATGGTATTTTTAATCTAATTGCTAAAAACATGAATTCATTCAATCAGTGCACAAAAGAACCGCCTTCAATGAAAACCAAGCGGCTACTAACGCAGCTAACGTCTGGGAGAAGTACAAGAAACTTTTCTGTCCACACGGGTGACGCATAAAAATTATCTCTCTCGCTCCCAAATATACCCATATTATCGAGAGTGAGACGTAAAGAGTGTGCGAGACAATTATATACGAGGGCAGATTGAAAAAGAAGCTACCTAAGTAGGAAAAAACTTTTTTTTTTTCAAAAACCATTTATTTATCAACATGGTCTCCTTTTACTTCGACACACTTAGTAAGACGATATTCCAACTTTTTTATACAATCTGAATGATAAGATTTCGGGAACCTCTCAAAATACGCGTTAGTTTCGGTAATCACTTATTCGTTTGAGCTGAATCTTTTTCTGCGAGCCATTTTTTCATGTTTGTAAACAGGAAAAAGTCACTAGAAGCTAAATCTGGACTATAAAGTGGATGATCAACCAATTCGAAGTGTATTTCACGTAATTTTAGCACCGTATCTAATGCTGTGTGAACCGGTGCGTTGTCTTGAAGAAAGAGCAATTTTTTCTTCTTTAAATGTGGTCATTTTTCCTTGATTGCATCATTCAATTGATCCAATAATGCACGATAATACTTTCTTGTGATTGTGGATTGTTTTTCAAGATAATCGATGAGCAATATTCCGAGAGCATCCCAAAATACAGTGGCCATAACCTTGCCAGCCGATTTCACTGCTTTTGCCTTCTTCGGAGCACTTCCACCAGCTTCCACCTATTGTTTCGATTGATTTTTAGTTTCAGGTGTATAGTGGTGCACCCACGTTTCATCAACAGTTATTGATCGACACCAAAAATCAACAGGATTACCCTTTACCATGTCCAAACACTGCTGTGAAGTGGTCTCTCGAACTCATTTTTGTTCGACACTGAGCAAACGCGGCACCCATCTTTCCGATAGCTTTTTCATATGCAAATGTTCATGCAAAATGTTGAACACACATTCATATGAGATGTTTACCATTTCAACAATCTCACGCAACTTCATTTGGCGATCATTCATAACTATATTGAGGATTTTCTTGATATTTTCTTGATATTTTCTTTAGTAACCACCTCTTTTGGCCTTCCTGCTGATGGTATTGTTGCAGTGCTTGTTTGGCCGCGTTTAAATTCAGCAATCCAATATTTTACCATGTAATCTGACGGAGCAAACTCACCGTAATGTTTATTGAGCTTTTCTTTTGTCTCTTTCGCCGTTTTCCTTTTCAAATAATAGTGTTTAATCACTGCACAAAATTCGCTTTTTTCCATTTTCCAAGAAACACAAAAGTTGTTTACTTCAAACGACTACAACAAATAAACTAATCGATGAATTTGGGTGACATTTTAACAGCTGCCGTTTGACAGATTGCAATTTGGAAAAAATAAATATTTTTTGTGTTTGTGCTGCCATCTAGCGCTAGGTAGCTTCATTATCAATCCGCCCTTGTATTAGGATTACTCTTTTACTACGAACGCAACATGCGACACATTGGTAAACATTCTGTTGTATTGGTGATATCTCCGATTTTTTATAAAACGCTTTTTATGTTCCCAATAAGCATTAATTATTTAATAATAAAAACGTTTTTACCGATATGCAAATGTGTAACGAAGGAATACCGAAAATCTCAACCCATCATTTATTATATTTTTGGTGATATTAAAGTTATTAAATACAATGTGTACTAGCTGCACATCACCGGGAAGGGAGAGTTAATAATATAGTACCAACATGACAATATAAGTACGTATACATTTTACTGTATCCCTTTTCTAAGAATCGACTACTGTAGCACTACACCTATCTCGATAAAAAAATTAAATGTATATTTAGAAAGTTATACAAAAAAAATAATAACAACTAGTAATTCCCTAACTATTACATAAATATTTTCTGCGTAGAATAAAATTATTTAAAAAAACTCTTTCTGCCAGCTACTTATTTGGATGTGTGGTGTCGCATAGAAATAAGAGCACACATATTTTGTCTGCTCAACTGTTGACAAATATAATCTCTACTGCAGTATGCCAAAACTAAATTAATGTGTTCATCTATTAACCAATAATCTATTTTATCAAAAAATTTTAAAATACCAAATATCCAACACTGCTCGCTATTTGGTTAGCGTAGCTTCAATTAATGACGTACGAATTTTCAATATACAGTAGAACTCCAACTATCTGAACTCCGACTATCCGAATAGCTGATTATCCAAATCGCTCAGAATTTCAGAAAAAAAAATTAAGACAGAAACGTACTGCCATTTGCAAAATAACGACTTGGCTGTCCGAAAACGGATGATGACAGTCAAACAGCTTACTTTGACCGAGATGTTCAGCAAGCAATGACTTTCATTTACAGTACGGTACGTACCTACTGTACTAATGTACAGCACTTGTAACTTCGCTTAGCATGTAAAAGTGTTGGCTTTACATTTAATCAATTAAGAGCTAATTTTTAATTTTCAAACATTCATTTTCATTTTCAATATACACAAAGTAATTAATTCAAATATACCTGTTTCCAATTTTTGATTGTCCAAATGGGGTCTGTACCCAATTGATTCTGATAAATGGAGTTCTACTGTATGTGTAATATGTATATACTAGATTTTTGGTTTCATAAATGAATCGGTGATTTTTATTACAGATACATTTAGAACTACAAACACCCCATAATATAAATAAATGAGAATTATGAATGAAAATGTTTCATTTGGTAAAGTAATTCTTTTTTAAACATAATGCTGGATCCTGTCAAATAAATGACGTATTTGGACTCGACTTGAAGACGATGTAATTTAACTTAACAAGTTTTCATTATCTTTTTACACTAATATAATATAAGAGTACCAATAACTATGAAAACGACTGATTTAAAATACTCACTGCGAATAACCAAAAGTTAAAGAACGAGTGCTTTGAAGTAAATTGTTGTCATAGCCTTTTGGGGTATTTAAAACAGAACGTGCGGCACTGGCAAAACATCTAATAAATTTACCCGTACGTAATATTGTCGACATTATTATGTTTTATTGAAGTAACCTAAAAAATAGGATTACGCAAGGACAACCACACGGGACAGACCGGCTCATAGAAATAAACGTTAAAAAATAGATTGGTAAGTCATCTCCTAAGTCACATGTTTCTTCTACTTCTGAGAAATCTGTGGTTTTAAAAAAAACTTATTTGATCCACAAAAAGGCTGCAGGGGAAATTCAAATATTTGATTTGCCACCTCAGAGCCCAGACATAAATCCAATTTAACATTTATTTGTGGGAACATCTTGATAGGAAATAAAGTTAAAGGTCTCCACAAAATAAAGAAGGCTTGTGGATGATGCTACTTGAAGAATAAAAAAAAAGACCGCAAGAAATTATCCAAAAACTTGAAAAGTGATACACAAAATATTAAATAAATAAATAAATCTGTATATTTTTCTGTTGTAGTATTATTTTTGTGCGTAAGTGCTGCCCCAATAAAAAAATATTTCAAATTATTTTTTGTTTCAATTAATCTCCGCTTTTCTCTAATAAATATAAAACTATAAAATTAAGAATATTCCAGAAGAAGCGTATAGTCGTACTTGAATACATCGGAATGTGTCCAAAAATTCCCTCACTATGCCCCACTTTCGCCGCGCGTATGTCACTGCGTAATGTTGCTTGGTGGGAAAAGATATAATCATAACACAAATGTAAGGTAAAAAAAAGCAATCTGTTAACAGATTAATTTGTCTAAAATTTTATTGTGCCCGCGGAAATATTGATTGAGACAGCAAAGTAGATAAGCAAAGGGTCATTTAATAAGAGTAATTGAATTAATGAACTTTGAACTTAAAATATAAAACAAATTTTGTTTTACATAAAACGGATAAGTATTTTTACATCATGTTAAAAAATATTTGATGTTTTAAAGATAATGTCGGTAACATGTCCACCACAGAGTTGCTTAATCCGAGGTCCAATTTTTTTTTTCTCATTAGATGAGCAAAGTAGGGTAAAAAAATTACTGCCCTGGCAGCACTAACAAAAAGTCCAATTTGTTTCTTCGACAATCTGACAGATGGAAAAAAAATTAAATTTTTAAGTAATGCATTTGCTATTACACATTTATTTGCTAATTACATATGAAATGTGATCCCACCTGTTTCTTTAAGATCCTAGCAGTATTTCTACACTTTAAAAGGACAACACGGCATAATTGAATTCAAATCAGGAGTTGCGTACTGAGCGACGTCTACATATAAACTCATAATGGGTCAAAACGTAAACCTACTCATTTATGAGTAGTTTAGTCGCCTTCTGTGCGTATGCGGTACCTGGACTATTCTTAATTCTATGTAGAGAACAGTTTGTTCGAAGAATTTTTCACATCTTTGTACGGATTTAATTCACATACGAGTATATTAAATACTTTTGTATAATTTGTGTTCACATCTCACTTTTATAAATCAAGCAAAAGGGCATAGATATAGATAAAACTATAACAAGGATAAGCTGAAGGGCCCGTGTTGTGCCAGCGAGTGTTCTGCAAGAGATCATTATTTTACATACCTACCTTATTAGGGGCCTTATTATAAACCTTGTATAAAGTTACGCCTAGGCATAGTGGGTAGAATAAGGAAAAGAATAGCATCCTTATATAATAATGGCGGACTGAGGATGGTAGTCCCATTCTTATTCTACACAAGGCGTAACTTTATACCAGGTTTATAAGTAAGGCCATAAAGAATATATTTAAAAAAAAATGTAAACAAAATAATTTTTCAAAAAATAATGAGTCCTATTGAATTGTAAGCATACAATTGCTCACCAGATTCTTACATTATTTTTTTAATATCATATACGTAGCTTAGTTATTACATTCATGGGTACAAAAAAATATGTCAACCCTATACTCTATTGCAATGTCCTTTGGCCATATTTTGTCATGTTGTATAAAAAAAGAGAGCATTGCAGGAGACGGCTGATAGATATTGCATAGATTTATTTATTACTATTCATGTTGTCCAGAAGGAAATTAAAATTGATGTTTTTAATATAATTTTTATTTTTGTGTTCATTAATAATATGTATACTTCCACTTTCCATTGTGGTGTATCCCAACTCAACACAGGGCTTTTGGTTTCATGGAGTTAGAGATACATTATTATTTTTTGTAATATGGGTAACTATGTGTAAATAAATAAATAAAATAATAATTACAGTATTTTTCGGCCTCGTGGTGTAATGGCCAGCGCATTTGCTTACCATGCAAGAGGTCTCGGGTTCGATTCCGGACATGGTTGATATGAAATATTATTTAAAAGAGTGTTATTACACTAGAATATTCCATAGTCCCTAGACTGGTACCTGAAGCTTAAGACTGATCACCTTACCTATATGTAACAAAAATGATCAAGATTTGCTGCGATTGGTGTACCAATACAGTGCCCTATGTACCATTAGGTGCGGAAAGGGAATGATGATGATATTTAGACACACTTACGCTTTCCATGACTTTAGTGAAGTAAAAGAGCTGAAACCTTTTGCCAGGTGGGTGAGATTCATCTGGAGGCTGGATTTTCTCCCCAGGGAGTTATTTAAATCTAAATTTGTTGCAACAGAGAGAAAACATTGTTGAGGAGAATATGGAAGTCTAGGCATTTACAGGGCTTATGACCTGTCATTGGCTGGTTTATATGTCATAAGTCTTGACAGGTCATAAGCTCTGTAAATGCCTAGACTTCCATATGCCTTCCTCAAAAATGATTTCCTTTTCTGCTGCAACAAATTTAGATGTAAATAACTCTCTAAGGAGGAAATCCAGCCTGTTGACAAACATTTGGACATACTGAAAACATTGTTAAATAAAAAACTTTGTTAAATAAATGATTAGCTGTGTATTTTTTAAAACCAATTTATTTTTTGATTTACATAAAAAAAAATGTTATGACAATTCAATGCGAATATCTCGTTCCCAATTTCTTTCTTTTGTACGATGTCTGTCTCTCTGTTTTTTATTCAATGTCCCTTGTCTTTCTTGTCTATACTTGACTGCACTTAAATCCTTAGCAGAGAAATGAGTGACTTTAGGAATTTCTTTCTTCGATCCGATGCCATGTCTGTCAGCCTTCAGTACAGTTTTGATAGGGAACTTGGTGCCTTTACCATCAGGCCCCAACCCGCTTTCTCTATTCCAACCAGTTCTGAGGAGTAACTGATATCCCTTATTACTCTCTGGTATTCCGTAGCACGTTCGACTTTTTCTTTTGCCATTGTGAAAAATGTGTAATGTTGAAGAGTTATGCTGTTTAACAGCATTTGACTTGATGTATATTTTACAAACACTGCATAAAATATCTCTATTACTTTCCCGATTGTCACAATTACCAGCTACACTGGGAAAATCGTAGTATTCCGATATGAATTTAGCAATCTCCCGTGATTTGGCAACAGTTAAAGCAGTTTTATTCGTCTTATCTTTGTGGTTAGTATCAGCTCTCCAATCTAACAAACATTTTATACATGCCAGAGCTCCTGATTGAGACGCACACATTAATGCTGTCCAGCCAAAGTTATCTGTACAATTTAATATTTTAGGACATTTAAAAAATATACCTTTTAAAATGTCTGCATCGTTGTTTTGAGCAGCTGCTAAATATTTGCAAACGAGACTCGTAGTTGGCTTTTGTGGAACAGAATCTCGATTAATGTCATTTTTCTTATGAGAGACATTTGAAGTACTTTTTGATAGTGCATTCAGACTGTGTTTCGTGTTTTGATGGGTCTCGGAGTTCGAAACAAGGTCTAAATAAAAGTCTTTTACTTCGTTTCCATTCAGATTTGTATGTAAAACTCTTTTAGTGTTATTTTTATGTTCAATTACCGTGGAAGTTGTTGAATTGTCATTTTCGCGGATAAACTGTTTCCATTCAATATCAACAGTTGATAAAGCAACCCAATTACGATGTAAACTCATATTATATTAAAATCGAATAAAAATGGCAAAATAAAGCCATTCATTAATGTCGCACAGCAAAAATAATGCAACATTTACGATTGACAGCGTCTGCCATAGATCGACGTTGACACATAAGATGCATAGACTATTTGTATAACATAGAGCAACGAGACCACCTAGACGTTTTTACCATAAACATAAAACACCACACAGTGATAGAGAACATTTTAGAGAATGGACATGGTTTTCCAAGCATTTATAGGGCTTATGACCTGTCATTGGTTGCTTTAAGAGGGCACTTTCACAATTCTGCCTACGTTTGAAGATACGTATTTTTTCAACTGTTTATTTTTGTAAAGTTTTTTTAAAAATTTTATTTATAAATCATTCCATAAAAACTATTCTATAAAGTGCAAAACATTACATTTGGATTTCATTCCTAGGAGTTACTACAACTTAATTCGCATCTTAAATAAGGGAGATAAGGTTGTTGACATTACGTGTACGCAAATACAACCATAGTGGCAGTAGCAACTCATATTAATGATTATCATATCTATCTCAGTAAGCAAAACAAAATATTTAAAAATAACCAAAGCGTCCTAATCTCTGAAGTAAGGGAACAAACGAGTTTTGCCTTGGCAGCAGGATGCCTAGGAAATGTTGTATGTCACGTTAAATACATGTGGATTGGAAGCAAGATTCGGATATACAAAATGTGCGTTAGGTCGATCATGGTTTATACAATAAAGAGAAGGGTAGATACAGTAGGAACAAAAAAAGAAAACCTTTGTTACTCCTTAGAACGTCAGAAACGAAGGTGCTAAGAGCAATTGCAGAAAAAACCCTAAAGGGCAGAATGACGGACTTGCTATACTTAAGGCATAGAGTTAAAAAGCTAAAACCTTTATTGATGATGATGAGATTCATCTGACATAATTATTTTACCTACATACTATGAAATCCCCTAAAATATTTTTTTTTCTTCTTGGAACAACATTTTGAGTTGGTTCAAATGTTTTATTATTTTAAAATAAAATTCACTGAACAGCTATATACGACCTTAAAAATTAAAAATAAACAACACAAGACTGTTGACGTGACGTTCGGCTTTTGACATTCAGCTGTTTTAAAATAAAAAGATGAGAATCACTAATTTAAAAAAGAAGTTTATAATATGTGCCAGTCTGGTAGTTTTATTAATTTTATATACATTATTTTCATGGAATCGTGATGGAGGTTCTTCATTACCAATTCATGAAAAACTATCAGGAAAAGAGGTTCCCATTCTCGTCGACGGTAAGTAAATGTAGAAATGTTTTTTTACTGCTGTAGTTTCTGAATGAAATTACTGTGATAACTTGCAACCGTTTTATAGAATTAGACTGTGTGTAATAAATTGTTTGTTTAATGTTTAATAATGTTTGATTTATTGTTTAGGTCTCGGTAATTTCGAACCAAAAGACCTAACAAAGCGCACGGGTCCTGGAGAGGGTGGCACGGCGCACAAGTTACGGGAGAATCAAGCTAACGACGTAGCAGAATCAGAATCCCAGTATGGAATGAATATGGTGTGCTCTAATGAGATTTCACTCGATCGTTCTGTGCTGGATACAAGGCTCGAGGAATGTCGGCACTGGGACTACCCAACTCAGCTGCCGTCTACTTCCGTAATAGTTGTCTTCCATAATGAAGGATTCTCAGTTCTCATGAGAACCGTCCACTCTGTTATTAATCGTTCTCCTCCTGAGATGCTTCATGAAGTTTTACTTGTAAGTTGTACTTATTTTTATTGCAATAAAATACCTTTAGTTCATTTATAGAACAAGTTTGACAAAATCGTGGCTATGTATTCCACTTACCATATCATCAGGTTTCTGGAACAAGTTGGTAACTACAAATTTACAAAAAATGAGTTTGATTCCTAACTGGCATTCAATAATCTTCGTTTAAATAGTAAATATATTTTTATATATAGAATACGAAATATCGTATTCTATAAATACAAAAAAAAATATTTTAATATTCAGTTAGAAATTTTATTTGAATTTTTGAGTTGGGATGAGATTTTAACTTCAAACGTGCAATATCTCGCTGCTAGTTAAATGTCCAACCAATTTTTTCCAGAAATTCGGCAATAATATACGTGGTTTTCAGTGGATTTCTATAGTTGTAACTAGATTCACAGTTTTTTTTATTAAAAATACATATTAGTTCTCTTATAATTTAGCCAAAAATATTTAAATTCTGGTGGCCATTTTCAACGAGTTGTAAACAACTCACTATTAGAAAATAGAAATCAAGTTAGAGTGGAGTGGGGTTTGAACCTCGGACCTCTGATCTGTGAGTTTGCAACACTAGCCACGGGACTACAACTCAATTCAAGATAGTAATTAATAAATAATTGTAATTATTACAAAAATAGTAAAAAAATAATTATCCATAAGTAGTATTATAGCGTAGCAAAATATAAGCTATAAGCTCAGCAACACAATTTAACCGTATGGTAAAAAAGTGCAATGTTCCAATTCCTCTTTACATGGTTCTTATTTTTCAGCACAGTTGCAATTTCGGTAATATTTTGATACTAGTTGACAAATAGCTTGAAATATCAAAAGATATCATAAGGAATCAATCGTTTCATTGTAATAATTAAACATATTTGTACAGGTTGACGATTTCTCTGATAAAGAAGATCTCACATCTAAATTGGATACTTATATCCAGAGGTGGAATGGTAAAGTACGAATCATCCGAAATTCAGAACGAGAGGGCTTAATAAGAACTAGATCGAAGGGTGCGCATGAAGCTACAGGGGATGTCATCGTGTTCCTGGACGCCCACTGTGAAGTCAACATCAACTGGCTGCCGCCGCTCTTAGCTCCCATCTACCGCGATCGCACAGTTATGACTGTTCCCACAATCGATGGAATCGATCATAACAATTTCGAGTATCGTCCCGTGTATGGAAAAGGAAGTCACTATCGCGGAATATTTGAATGGGGAATGCTGTACAAAGAAAATGAACTTCCCGACCGAGAAGCTCGCCGCAGAAAACACAACTCGGAACCTTATAAGAGTCCGACTCATGCCGGAGGACTGTTTGCAATCAATCGACAATTCTTTTTAGATATCGGCGCGTATGATCCCGGTCTGTTGGTTTGGGGCGGAGAAAACTTCGAATTGAGTTTCAAGATCTGGCAATGTGGCGGCAGTATAGAATGGGTACCGTGCTCTCGTGTCGGACACGTCTACCGAGGTTTTATGCCGTATAGCTTCGGCAAGCTCGCTAACAAGAAGAAGGGTCCTCTCATTACGATAAACTACAAGAGGGTAATCGAAACCTGGTTCGATGATGAACACAAAGAGTATTTCTACACGCGAGAGCCGATGGCCCGTTTTCTGGACATGGGAGACATTTCGGATCAGGTAGATCTTAAAAATAAGTTGAATTGTAAAAGTTTCTCGTGGTTTATGGAGAATGTCGCGTACGATGTTTACGACAAGTTTCCTAAACTGCCTCCGAATGACCACTGGGGGACGGTGCGCTCTGTGGCGGCTAACGTGTGCCTAGACACTATGGGCCGTGCGGCTCCAGCCTACCTGGGCACGGGGCTGTGCCACGGGATGGGAAGCAACCAGCTATTCCGCATGAACAGTGCGGGGCAGCTGGGGGTGGGCGAGCGCTGCATCGAGGCGGACACGCAGGGAATTAAGATCGCGTATTGCCGTCTCGGCACCGTAGATGGGCCGTGGCTGTACTCCAGTAGCACTCGGATGATCTCACACCAGGTATACACCAAGTGCCTCGCTGTACATCCGACCACCAAGCTGCTGTCTCTAGTCGTGTGTGACCCCAACAATACATACCAGCAATGGATTATCAAACAAACCAAGCCCAGTTGGTGAGAGTTCTCCGTGAATATGCATTAATTTGCGATACATAATTAATACCCGGAGGTAAAGGATCTTATTCATTTTTTTTTTGTTTGAAATAGATGTTGCGTACTACTGTACGTATTAGCTGTTTGTTATCACGAAAACATTCATAATTCTTGCTTATTATTTTTTTCTGCAATTTTTTTTGCAAATGTATTATTATTTACATTTAATAATCTGGGAAATTATATGTCGGTACTATAATAATCCTTTGTCTCGTGGATATAAAATTATTTTTTTACAAATTAAAGTATAATTGTTAGTAATTATAATTATGTAATCAAACAAAGGATTGCTGTTTCTGATTGTAATCCGTTGTTGGACATTCCTTGGACTGAATATTGCATTTATCTTTATTATATTTTCAACCATTCTAAAAGCAAAATATTATCTTATTCTATAATCATTCAGAATATTCCGAATGTGATGCATACTATTATGTATTGTTATATATTGCCATATTTATATGGAATCTTAATATCTGTTTTTTTAATTAATTGTTAACGCCATGATGTAACACACAACTTGTCATTTATTTTACTTATTATAATACTAAAGGACCTTTTCTAAGACTACAATAATTGCATTCCGTCACTCGTTCATGTTTTCTTACTAATAGAAATCCATTTTTTCCTCTTTAATCTGTATTACATTTAAGATGATAAAAAAATTATTAGACTAAGATTTTAACTGTTATCTTTAATCGTTATTTCTTTGAAATCGAACTTGTTTTCTTAAAATATTTGTTTATCGGTTTTATTGTCTGTCACAAAAATTTTTAATTCGATATTTTATATTATTTTAAATGCTTCAGTTTTATATTTAGAGAAAATTTAAATAAAGCTTTGTAAATATTTCTGACACAATATGTACAAGTGAACTAAACATACATTTTATTACACAGTGTGCTCCATAATCTAGACATTCATGCAATATTTTCATATCGACTAATAAAATATATGCAATATTACATATTTATGTTAAACTATAATAGTCTTGACTGATTTAAACAATGTGTCGGCCTAACTAAAATAATTCAAACATGTTTCGAAGGAGTTTGTCAATGGCTAAAACTGAGTTCAAGTAATGGTTATAATTTTTTAAGATATTGATTTTGCTTTGGTCTTGTAAGAAGATATATTGTTATACACGATCAGTGTTATTTTACACTACTTAAATTTTACAACATTGATAGTAAAATTATTATGCATTGTCACAAATAAACATCCACTGAGGATTGTACTTAGTATTAATAACTACGTACCTACTAGTAGTAAAGAATATTATTGTTGTGATTTTATGTCTCAATTAAATATAACATTTGATAAGTTTAGATTAGCACAATGTTTAAAGTTCTCTGCCTTGAAGAAAGTTTTTTATCTTGTAAACATTTATGTGTAAATATTTATTTGTGCCTTTTATTGTTCTCTTTAGAATGTTTTCACTCTACTTGCCTGAGAGAGCAGTTATTGTTCAAATAATATGCATATTTTCAGTATTATGTGAATTAATGTAAATATTTAGCAATATTTTTTTTCTTAAGATGGCTACAAGACAATTTCGACAGCTATTTATAAGAAAAATCACATGGTCTGTTATTTTGTATCGAGTTATTGTCAATGGCAGTCGTTTTTCTCATTACGTTCACTGAATTATAAGCGTTTTTACGAATTTGTGAGATATTTAAAACAAGCTGTTGCAGAACAAATCGTCCAGCACAATTCAGCACCATGTCATGTTTACATGAAGTTGTTGGACTATTTCATGAACGATACGGTTAATCTTTTTACTCGCCTGGAAACCCACAAGATATTAATTCTAGGGCTAAAAGCTGGATTTTTAAAATTAAATTTATATTTTTCAGTGGCCTCTGTGGTGTAATTGCTAAGACACTTGACTCGGGCTTGGAAGGCTCTGGGTTGGATTTTTGGTGAGAGCACAAAAATAAGTGTGATTTTTCTCAAGACTGGGTGTTCTGTAATTCACTGCATTCATTGGGCCTCTTGGCCTGTTGTGATGCAAAAGATTAATAAACGTTAAGGCAATTGAAGCTATAATTCAGGCGTATTGACATAAATGTCTTCTATTAAATAACACAGTAAGATATATTCAGGTAAACGTCGTTTTGCGCCGGTTTGATTTACGCCGATTTACAATTACGCCGGTTTTGTGCCGGCGTGGGATTCCCCGTTTCTGCCGACACCAGACGACAGTAGGCGCTGTGATTCTATTAGCAGATACACTTTTACATGTTGTTTTATTCTATTACCGTGTACGCGAGCAGCCTATTGTGTGTGAAATTGTTTCCGAGTTAGTTTTCATTTTGTTTTTAAGAAAAATAAAAAGATATGATTATGCTTTTTATTTTATTATCATTAAAATTGAAAGAATATTAAAATATTTGTAGTTTATGCTATGATTCTGCAAGAAAGGAAGCAACAATCAAAGCAAATAAAATTGGATGCTTTTTTAAAAATGTAAAAGTGTGAGAATTAAATTTAGCACCGAAAAACTGGTGAGTTAGTATTTATTATAAAAAATTAAATTATTTATATCAAGAGATTATTATTTATCTTGTAAACGAATTAAAACTGTATTTATTAAATACATTTATAATATGTTTTGAATATATGTATAGGATATGTATTAAATAAACATGTTAGCTTGTTCTTAGAATTTTGGCACAGAACCTAACCTTATATCTTCCATTATATTTGTGTTCATTTTACGGTCAGTGTCTTTAGGAAGGAAACCCCGGCGTAAAACGACATTTACCTGTATTTTCTTTTTAAAAATTATGTCATCGGGTTTCGTGCACAAGTTCGTGACTACGTTTGACTATTTGTGAGATATTGCACTTTTAAAGTCAGAAGCTCATCCCAAATCAACATTTCAAACAAAACTGCAAGCTGAATATTATAAAACATTATTTTTTTTATTTAGATAATATGATATATTTTTATTGACTTTTTAAATAAAGATTATTTCATGCCATTTATGAAGACATCTCATTTTTCTAAAATTTAAAGTTACTAACTTGTGCCAGAAACCCAACGATATTTAGAATATATTGGCATGTGTTGACATTAATTCGCACAATATTGTATATTCACAATCGTGAGTTCAATATAAGGATTTTCTTCAATTTTGACAAATGTGTACTACTTTTATACTATCACCTCATTTCACCGCAGGGGTGTGCAGAGGGGATAAAATCCCACATATAACATATGTCTTTTTTGACCTATTCATAAAAAGGCACGTGTATTTTTTATCATTTATAAAACTCTTGACATCGGAATCCAAGGGTTTTTGTAAACGTCACTATTTCAGTATAGTGATTAAAAATATTGATTGATGTATTTTTATTTTAATTTGGAAATGAATTGCAATTTGTTTTAAATAAATGACATTATTGAAAATATATATATATATATATGTTAAGTTTGACAATAACGAAAAAGGCCACAATCTTCCTAGAAGTGCTGACAGATATGTTCTGTCATATTTTTATTTTATCTCGTGCGCTTCTGCCCTAACAGCTCTTATAATATAGCCACAAAGTATTAACAAATATAATTACATAGCTACTCCAGTATAGAATATTTGGTGGTGGGTGTTCTCTTATTCTACTTAACCTAATAGAAAAGTACTTCAGTTTCATACTCCTTTATTAATATACTCGATGAAGTTAATCACTTTGTTTTTATATATTTTTTTATAGTTATTTAAGTTCTTATGAAAGTACTAATTGATCATTATACTATTTAATCCGGCATAGGATTCTCCACACTCTGAAACCCACATTTCTGAAAATTATTTCATGTTTTTCTAGTCTGGATTTCATTCATAATACTCATATGATTTTTAAATTAATAAGCAATTTAAAGATTATGTATTCATATTTCTTCTTCTTTCATCTATTCCAACCAAGAAATATATATTTTTTTATTTGATCGTAAATAATAATGAGGTAGTTCAGTGCTCAAAATTAGAGTGTTTAATTGTATGGCGAAGCTTCTCAAAAATGTATGAAAGAATTAATAAAAATAAACTACTTTAAAACGTCACAAGTTTTAGTAAGAATAGCCAATCAATTATGTGTTTTGATATATTTCCTGATTCCGGGAAGCCATGTTAAGCCTGTTTTCATACGTACGGGATATCTTTTTAACTGTCAGTACAACTCACCGACGACAACTAGTGACATCACAGGCGGAGTAATTTCAAAATTACAGACCTTTAAAAAATCATGGCGATGATAATACGATACATAAAAATAAAAAAGCGTAGTTTAATACTTTATTTAAAAATAAAAATATTTTAAAATAACAACTGAACTTCCTCATTATGTGGTAAGACTTGCAAGCAATATTTTTTTCACATATCACATTTTGTCTGTTACTACTTTATTAACGATTTTTGCCTTGTAACTACCTTCAGGGAAAACCGATTTAATCAATGATGTATACAGTGAATTTTTAGATTCAAAATAAATAAATAAATCTTAATATTTTGATTATTTAGAAAATATTGTTTTTTTACTCAGAATTCTCTCTGCTTCTAACATTCTTAGTTTTTTATTATTTTTACTATTACATAGGTATGTATGGCCTAAAAGTTTTTGTATTAAATGTAGAAAAAAATATGTATCTTCCTTTGTTAGCGGAGCTTAAAAGAAATTGTGTTTTTGCACTGATATGTTAATTCATATTTAATAATACAGGGTTGATGATATTAAACGAAAAAGTTTTAATTTGACACTAAATTCATTTACAAAACAATGTTCGACTGTTTCTTCCCTAAGCTTACTAAATTTAGTTTTCCATTTTCAGTATCTAGATTTAAATGTTATCTACACACCAATTTGAAGATTTTATTCTTGTTCTATGTATATTTTGTAAATATCACAAATTTTGATGTAATTTTTATATAAAAAATAAATCATTGTTAACATAATATATTGTATAGACTTTTTTTAACCTTTTATCTTCTGGATTGCCTGCCATAATGCCTGTTATCTATCTGTGTGTCTTAAACATAAAAACATACAAGCTTTTATCCGCGACTTTTCTCGTGTGGTAATAATTAGTTTTTTACAATGAGAATTTTACCGATAGAATGATATATTTTTTCGGGCTAAAGAGTAGCTTGTATTGACTGGCGTCCCTCCTAACTATCGCCATGGAAAAAAAACAACGATCCATTAGTCCATGAAGACGTAGCTTCGTTATTCTGTGTTAATATTAATTCATTTTTCCACTAAGAATTTCCTCGAAGAAGTGATTTTTTTTTACGGGATGAAAAGTAGCCTATTTCATAATGAAACTATTTTGCTAAGTGAGGTTTAACATAATTACGGATAAACTTCTAAAATCAAATTATCATTTACAAAATAATTAACATTTTACTACCTATTGTTATTTGGAAATTTCCCCTAAATTATATTGTGAAATATTTCCTTTTTAAAAAAAATATAATTTTTTTACACTGATTTCAAACACAAATTTTGATAACAAAGCCATTTTCAGGAGGAGTGTACAAGTCTGGATTTTGTCTAAGGGAAGAGACTATTGTAGGAGACTGCTGCAAGATATTGCATAGATTTATAGACTATTAAGCGTGTTGTCCAGATGCCCTGAAATATATGTATGTTTATGCAATAATATTTCATTTTTATTTTGCTATTGTTTAATTATGTATGTGCTTCCACTTTCCATTATGTTGTATAACTCAAAACAGGGCCCTTGGCCTCATAAAGTTAGGGATACGTTATTATTGTTTTTTTTTGTAATAGGTATGTATTTATATGAATGAATGAAAAAAAAAAAAATAAAGGAATAGCACATTTCCACCAAACTTCGAAAATAATTCATGCAAGAACTAGAAAAAAGGTATGGATTTATTTCATGACAACTTAAATCTTCAAATAATTACATTTTCGTATCTTACTTTAATCAATATAAAATCAATTTTTGAAACACAAGAAACTTACATTATATCACTCTAATAATACTTCTTGGTACCCAAAAAAAAATAAAGGAATAGCACATTTCCACCAAACTTCGAAAATAATTCATGCAAGAACTAGAAAAAAGGTATTGATTTATTTCATGACAACTTAAATCTTCAAATAATTACATTTTCTTATCTTACTTTAATCAATATAAAATCAATTTTTGAAACACAAGAAACTTACATTATATCACTCTAATAATACTTCTTGGTACCCACAAAATTTTGAAAATTGTCTTACAGTAAAATAGGAGAAACATTTTCAGTAATTATTCATATTAGACATCATAATATCCGGTGATTTAGATGAGGGATGAAACCAGCCGTGGAGACATTTAGGAGCAGGAGAAGGAGTTACAAATGTAGCTCTTCCTAATTCTTGTAGATTTTTAGCATCTAAAACCAAAAGTCCAACTTCATTTTCCCGGTTACCTCCCCACACCATGGCTGCGATTATTACACCATCATCTTCCTCCTAAAATAATGAATTAAATATAAAGCATATTTTTGAGATTTAGAACTTTTCAGAAAATAATGTATTAGAAGATTTAGAATATCATAATAAAAGTAAGAATTTTATTTCTTCAAGCACATTATTATCTACAAGCAAATGTTTATTTACATAATAGACTAGCTAATTTAGTAAATGAGGTCTAGAATTCCAACCGTCCATGCGCTCAGTAGCTGCAAGACTTGTTGTAATCTAACTTCTATTTTTATAAATTGTTTTTTTTTTTTTTTTTAAATACCACTAAATCTCTAAACTTTATTGTCAAATAAAAAATGGAAAAAGGGGCTAGATTTCTTATTATCTATGCGCTCTGTAGCTGCAAGACGTGCTGTAATCTAGCTCTTGGATATCATAATTGGAGACGAGGAACAAGAATCCCAACCGTCCATGCGCTCTGTAGCTGCAAGACGTAGTGGGATATTTATTTATTGTACAGCGCCCTTGAGGTGATTTTCACAAAAACGGCGCTATATAAATTATCCAACTATAAATAAATAGCGCATTAGTATTTTATTGCATGTAGTAATGTGAAATTGTTATTATTTACTAAAAAATTAACTAATTTCATCCTTATGAATATTTTTTATAAAGCGACCTTTTTTCTTTACACCACAAAAAAAAAATACAGCCTAAACGAGTTTATAGATTCAATGTTTACAAACTTAATTTAGTTTGCTAAATAAGATTAATAAATTTGAAATACTAGAAAATAATATGGATACAGTGAAACCCCGAAATAACGTCGTTTATTTGCGTTTTTCCGCGATTTACGTATAATTTTTATTGTCTCATTGAATTATGATTTTTTCAGTAAATTAAAAACCCAGTTTTACGTTTTTTCCTACAATTCACGTCGGATAAATTTGCAATCTACACTGAAAATTGACAGCCCGAGTCTGAAGTTAGTTTCGATAATTATACAAACTTTTTTTAAAGAAATTTATAATTTTAAAAACAGTTCAATGTATATAGCGAACATTTATTGCCGCCATTTTTGTGTTTTAGTTGTAATTTTAAAGATGGTTCATTGTGTTTTACAGACATTTATTATTTATGAATATGATATTCAAAAGGGTGCAAGAAAAAAATGATTCGAACATTGCTGCACAATTTTTCAAATAAAAAATGATTTGCTGAATTTTTTTTTTCACTACCTTCCATTTACATTTTTGTCGGTCCCGTAATTTAAGGGTTTTACTGTATTATAATTAATTAGTTATACCTTTGATCCTGGACTGGGCACAAATATTGGTTCACTGGGATAGCAATTATTTTCTTGCCATGTAATTTTAGTCTTGTTTTTTGTATCCACCTTTATCAGCTGTAACACATATATATTTTTAAATCTGCATATTATTTCATGTGAATTATTGATTGATCTTTACTTTTGTAACCAAAACCTTTTTTTCCTTCAAATAAGCTCGCAAGACATTGCAATTTAGCATGTAAAAAAAATAAATAATAATCTGAAAAACATTTTAGGTGGAATAAACATTAATAGATAAAAAAAAAACTTTGTATTTTATGGACCATTTTATTTTTTAAATGTATAAATGAAGACGCAATGTGTTGCCGAAATAGGTTGGTTTATTTAAAAAATAATGTGGTGAATAAAATACAAAAGAATTTTATTTTTATGTATTGATGTTCCACAAAAATAGTGCTCCAAACATTGAAATAATTAATGGTATTTATCACTTAAATTTGGATACCTGTCTTTTGATTTTTTGTTAAAAGCCTGTTTAGATGATCTATCAAAATCTGTTCAATGTCAAATTTTATGATTTATAATTCAATTTATTTTACCAGTAATTGAGTCTGAATAAATATAGTACGAGTGATGTGTTTTAAAACATAAATAATGAATCTTATAAGAACTCAACAACACTGTCCAACAACAATTCAGCATACTAAAATGATATAATTTTGTTTTCGCCATTAATAATTTTAAAATACAAAATAATAAAGTATTTTTCTAAAATTAAATTAATCAGATAGGAATTATAAATATAAAAAAACCTATAGGAAAGATTCATCTTAATATTAGCAAAATCATATTATAACTTACAGCTCCGGGAATTTCTGCATCCACGTCTGAGCTGATTGCATAAAAATATTGATAGGGACGACCTGTTGAAAAATAAAAACAAAAAAAATAATTAAAAAATATGTAATTCTGTAGAAGCCTCAATACCAGATGGAAAGAATATACTGCGGCCATTAAGTGGGGGTAACATAACGATTCATATAATCTTCTACATTTCATGGTAATAGATTTCTCTGAATTGTGTATAGTCGTAACTAGATACAACCTATTTTAAAGCAGACATTTTTATATACCGTCTAAAATAATAATAAAACATGACTACCTACTATTGATTAAACAATTTTCAATTATCTCTACTATAGTAGTTTTACTATAGTAAAACTACAATTATCTGGATTAATGAGTGCTAGATTTGATTGCTTTTGAAATAATACAGCGAATTTGAATCACATTAAAAACTTGAACATGTCCAGCAAAGTTAATTGCACAATTAAAAACATCTCCTTTAATTTTTGTTTCCTGATAACGATCTGGATATTTGGAAATTCGGATGACTGGAGCTCGGATAAACGAAGTTCTACTGTATTTAAAAAAAAATGTTAGCCACTCATTCATAGTCCATTTTTTTACAAATCTATCAGTTGAATCCGGGTCATGGTTTTACAATGTTGAAGCATTACTTATGCATTTTGTGTGGATAGGTTATTTTATAACTGCACCTAAATAACTAGTATATTGAGATAACGTAACATTACCTAGATATTTATCGTAATTGATTCGAGGTGTCTCACAGCCTAGTGAACAAAGTTGTTCTGGTACAACTGTTTGGGGGCCCTTTTTAGGATTTCCGCTGTCTTCTAAAGGGAGCACGTATCGCACTGGGCGACCTCTGAACATTCGTGCGTAATCTGGGTTTGTTTGCATTTCCTAAATAAAATATGAATGACTTTTTATAAAAAGTAACAATGTATAATATACCGTAAAAGCATATAGCATGATAATTAAATGTAATTTGAGACGAAACTTCCGCGGCACATAATATTACATGTGGTGTCATTGCTACTCAGGCAGCACTAGCAGTGTCCTTCCAATTTTCTTGTTTGTGAACGTATAATTGCTGTCAAGAGGAAATTTAGACAAAGTAAATAGTATATATTCAGAAATTGACATTGATTTTCAATTAAAATATATTTCTGAATTACACATGCCTCAAAACTCTATTATTAGTAAAAAAAAAACTGTAGTGATCTAAATCATTTTAATAATACGATATCGTGCGGCACTCTTCCGTAAACAAGTCAACGCCATGTTTGGCACTTTCAGCGTAGGTTGGTAGACAGAAACTAAAAATTCGCAGAAATGAAAGCATTTTTTTTGGAAGGTAAATTGAGACTGTCTTAAATTAGGTGCGTAAGTCTAAATTATTAAGTCTCAAATTGTCTCAAATCTCTACTGATAGTTATGTTTAGTAATTAGGAGAAAACTCAATTATTTTATAATTAGGTACGACTACAGTAGTTGTTTTATTACAAAAAAGTACAAACTGTGAAGATAGTGTATGCATCTTAATATTTGTTTAATGTTCTAGCCATAGAATTAAGAATAGTCCAGAAAGAGCGTAGAATCATATTTGAATACATCGGACTGAGTCCAGTAATTCCCCCACTATGCTCTACTTTCACCGCGCGCATTCGTGAGGTCGCGGCGTAATGTTGCTTGATGGGAAAAGAATTCATAACTCAAATATAAGGTTTAAAAAAGCAATCTGTTAATTTCTCTAAAATTTTATTGTGCACGCGGAAATATTGATTGACACAACAGAGTAGATAAGTAAAGGTTCATTTAATAGGAGTAATTGAATGAATGAACTTTTAACTTAAAATATAAAACAAATTTTATTTGACATGAAACGGATATTTTTATATCATGTCAAATATTATTTGATGTTTTGAAGATAATGTCAGTTAAATGTCCACCACAGAGTTGTTTAATCCGAGATCCAATTTTCATTAATTCTTTCATTAGATGAGCAAAGTAGGGTAAAAAAATTACTACTCTGGCAACACTAACGAAATTGCCATTTTGTTTCTTTTTTTTTTTTTTTTTACTTAAGTTAGTTAATATTACATTGTATATTAACTAATATATTTACAATTATAACAAAAACTTATTAAATATTTCTTACATAACTACTTCTTTGACAATTTGACAGATGGAAAAAGAATTCAATTTTTAAGTAATGCATTTGTTATATACACATTCATTTGCTAATTACACATGAAATGTGATTGCATCCTGTTTCTTTAAGGTCCTAGAAGAATTTCTACACTTTAAAAATACACAACACGGAATAGATGAATTACAATCAGGAGTTGCGTACTGAGCGACGTCTACAAAGAAACTAATGGGTCAAAACGTAAACCTACTCATTTATGAGTAGTTGAGTCGTCTTCTGTTTGATGTGAGTATGCGGTTTCTGGAATATTCTTAATCCCATGGTTCTAGCATTATACATGCCTCAAATTACACAGTCTCAATTTTGAGTTTTAAATTTGTTTTTTTTTAACGTTTTTTGAAAGAGGTTGAATTTTGTTTTTGATTGGATTTTTTTTTATTTGATGACGTAAGCGTTTCAAATTATATCATACTTTTCAAAGCTGGAAATTTGTTTTATTTAATTTCTCTTATTGTGCATGACATATTTACAATATTATTCCTGGAAACTTAATATTTTTTTCAATTTTTATTGTCTCATGGTTAAAGCAGTAAAATGCTTCATGGGAAACTACGACTTTCTTATTGTGTCTTATGTTTGAAACATTTGCAGGTTAATTGGGACAACAAAAAAAAAAAAAATTGAAGGATATTAATATGTCCACACACGTGGTATGCTTCTGTAATCTGAAGCAGACTCAAATTTGTGTTAAAATTTGAAAGTGTAATATTAAATATATAAAAAGATATAGTTAGTTGAAGTTGAAAACTGTCTCAAGTTGTATGCTTTTACGGTATTCAACAAGTAAATTTTTAATAGAAATATATCATCGGATGACTGTACCTTCATGCTTTCCACATACATACATTGCAACATGGCAGCATCTTTGTATGAGCAGATATCTATAATAACTTTGCCGTCTTGTTCGTATTGATTTACAATATGTAAGTAGAAGAAAGGGTCAGCTTGAAACGTCTTGAAAATTTCACCATCGGATCTTTTTACTACATGGAACAGTGTCTAAAATAAAAATATTTTATTAAATATAATTACTTTGTTTTACTAATTCGTGTATTTCACAACTAAGTTAAACGCCAACCTTGTGTTTGGGATACCATTTGAGGCAGCTGATGTACGGATCATTAGCCAGTTGTGTCTTGACAAATTTACACAGGGATACAGATAGTGGTTGCTCGACAATAATAAAATAATTATCTGTAATTCCTATAAACAAAATGTATCAAGTTATTAGGCGGAGTATTGGAAAAATAATCATTTCAGGGCTGGTATTTCAAACGTTCTCGCGGCCGTATTATCTCGTGTAGGCTTACATACAAAATACACGAGAAAAACTATTTTCTCGTGCCGCGAGAGCGGTTCAGAATAACACCCCAAGTAACCCCATATTTATATGCCATAAACTTATAAATCATTTAAAAAGGAATGGCTCACGCTCAGACGCTGAAGTCTTTGTAGGCATTTTTTCCAAATTATGTTTTAGCTTAATTTTAATATGTATTTTATAAAGTGTTTTTTTTGTAATTTAAATTCTATGGAAATGTATGTACGGAAAAAAAAAGATATAAAAAGGGATTGATGTAATACATTGATAAATTGTGGTAAGATTGTTTTAAAAGTTTCAGGGATGCAATTATGAATTTTCTCCATCCCCTAGGAATGATTATAATTTAATGAATTAAATGGTGTATTAAACTGTCGCAAAAACGTAAATAAAACTAATACGGTTTGGTCAATTCAACCTAATTAAGTACTTTGGATAATGCTTGAGGTCGCAAGAATGTTCTAAATGAAAATGATCACTTTGATTCCACGTGTTCATATTTTTTGACGTTTAATCATCAGAGTGGCCATTATATGAAGCAAAGTCTAGGCACTTTAAAAGAATAACATTCTTCAAATTAATCACTCTCTAGAGTCTAGAGGATAGAGAAGATCCAGAATATCACTCCAGGGCCTCGATTATGATGGGAAGATCAAATTTATCTTCAATTCTATCTACAAAGTAAAATTAAGTTTTCTGTATGAAAAATATAATATGTTCACATTTTTTTTGACGTGTTCAATTACCTGTTACCTACGAAGATATTTTGAATTGTCAAACAAATATACACACTTTCGTACATAAATATCGATATTAGTTTATACCGTCTCAGTATATACCGATGAAGATAACCGTTCATAATCGCGGCCCAGGGGTGGTATTTCAAACGTTCTCGCGGCCGTATTATCTCGTGTATTTACATACAAAATACACGAAAAAAACTGTTTTCTTGTAATAGAGCTTTTGCTCTATACAATAGAGCTAAAGGACTTCTCTAGATAATTATTAATCTGAGATTAAAGCTTACACATTTTTTATATTTCTTTCGATGTACTGAAAACCAACAGGTCTAAAGTTTGTATTTCCAAGTAGGTGACAAAATTCGGTACCAATACCAAATTCAAATTCAAATTAATTTATTTTACCAAAATATCATTCCAAAAAAATATATATTTAAGGCATTGTTATATTGGGATAAAATGCAATAAAGAGCTATGGTTCGACATTATCATACTCTTTAACGGCAAGAGTATTTGCCTCTAACACAAAGTTTCACTGATGTGAGAGATGTCTATCTCCAAAGTGATAATGTTCAGCTACCCGACTGAGCTTCTAATCGGCATAACTAGAAACAGGTTGGTTTTGGAAGCCGGGAGGTAAAACAGTCTGTGCTGACGCTGTCGGAAATAACCATCAAGAACATAAAAATTTATTCTCTCTAAAATGACTTAGATACGAAAGATACTCACCAAAAGTGTGCATGTATCCGGGGTGAAGGGGCCATCTAACAGGGATATTGGCAACCCTGCATGCGCTGTCAAACATATTTCCTATAAATAATAATAATACATCATTTTCAACAAAAAAAATACTGGATTTCTTCAATGTTTAATTGCTGATCCACATATATAGTATCTAAGATGTAGCAAATAATAAGCTTACCATCTCTCACATTTGGAAAATGGACAACTGTATACACAGGACCTTTCTTTGAGGCAGCCATTCCTAAATTATAGACATCACCTAGAACCGTGAAAACATTATTTACCTATTTTTAAAAACTTGTACTGCACCAACTACTAATGACATTTTGTTAAATCGACAAAATTTTTGTACCATTTGGCAAAACGTGCGGATGAGATGTGTGGTTTATAATAGAAATATTGTCTGCCACATTAATTCTTCCCGTTGTTTCCAATGTCTCTGGATTTATTCTAAAATGAAGATAAAAGTAATAAAATAAATATAAAACAACATTGTTTTTAACCACGTATTATTTTTCTTCTACGGACCGGATTCAAAGCTACACAAGCTTCTTTATCAAAGCACACTTAACTAATGAATTGTATCCTATTTTATTTTTACAGTGACTAATAAATATTACATCGATACATATAGAGCTAATAAGTAAATTCTTTTTGTCATGTTGCTCTTTAAAAGATGGAAAGTGTGAAGTGAGATGGATACGATCTTTAAAACTAGACAGGAGTGGATAAAAAGAAATATTGTTTATTTAGTTAATTATTGTTTTTCTTATTATAAATCGCTTTTTTAACTTCTAAGATTTTCAAGTGGTCAAATTTTAATATTTTCAACAAAAATAACTTTTATTCCAGTGTCTTTATTAAAGTTATGAATACTTTCTATCAGATGGTTTACGACTTCAGAAAAATATTATTTAAGCACCTTAAGTGTTCTTTTACTCTAATTCTAGTATTAAAGTTTCTTTTAGTTTTTCCAATTTAGATTGAATCGCAACCATTATAATTTAATTGGTATTCGCCAGATTCATTACATTTACGGATTTTATCTTTGTGATTTTTCACAATGTTCCTAGACTTTTGTTAGTTGTATAAAATGCAGGTTTAATGTTTGATGGTAGGAAATAAGACAATTGTTTAGAAAAAAATACATTAATAAAAATAATCCGCCTCCATTGTTTAGGTGGGTTAGT
The DNA here is from genome assembly GCF_059751315.1 of Micrasema longulum. Lineage (NCBI taxonomy): Eukaryota > Metazoa > Arthropoda > Insecta > Trichoptera > Brachycentridae > Micrasema > Micrasema longulum. The sequence goes on from NW_028279067.1 coordinate 76,331, forward strand.
TTTATTTATTGTAGAAGCAGAATACAAATATGTATTTATAAGTTTGCATTTTTGTATTATTTGTTAAAAACAAAAGTATTTTATATTTATTTTATTGTAATGAAAAACCACAAAGTTAGCGCTTCAAATATAAAAGAACATAAAATTGATTAAATGTATAGTTTTCATGTAATTTAAGTATGTACCTATAATATGTATGTACATAACAATAAAACAAAAAAAATATACATCCCGAGAACCGTAACTATCATTTATTTTTTACTCGTTTTCTTTCTTGGACATTCTTCCTGTCTCCTTCCAAACTCCTACCTGATTCAACATTCCTCATCACATAATGTGTATAACGAAATAATTTTTGTAAAAAAATATCTAACGAAAAACAGCCGTAATTCGAAAATATGTGTATATTTACATAAATTTAAATATACGTTTTCGAAGATATTGTTTTCAGCAATAAGTCCTCCCAATAAATGTTTATATTTTTGTACTACAAGTTTAAATAAACAAATATTTCATTTATTACAACACTAATCATCACACTACCACACTAGATAATTTAATTTGGTTACAAAGACAGAAAAAATAATGTCCCTACTCTACGTGAATTCGGTTAAAATATAAATAAAACAGTCAAACAAATATTTACAAATTATTTTTATACATTTGACTTTTTCACTCACTTTACTTCACACACGAAACTCAGTATTCAAAATTTTATGTGTATTTTAATATCAAAAACTTAATTTCAAAATTTATTTTGGTTGTCTAACCTGTGTATGATGGGGCTCTCTGTAAAAGTATAAAACTCATCTCCGAAGGGGTAAACTGATATCATGGCATTATCAGACATCCCTTCCCCGGGTTTAAACATTGTTGACACTCTGTTGGTAAAATATGAATGTTAGTAAATATTTTAGATGAAAAAAAAGGTATATTTTTTAAATTTCAGCTATTGTCTTTTTTTAAATCCATTAAGGCGTTTTTATATATTTCCTTTCGATACCCATTTTAATTGAAACAATAAAAAACTACATATAAGAAAGTTTTTTCAGTTTTTTCATGGCTTAAAAAACAACGAATCTCGTGTTTTCTCCGTATGTAGGTTTTATTTTACGAAATTTATTTTTATTTATTTAATTTTATAATAAGCCCAAGGGGCATTTACAAAAAATGTACAGATAAGTACAAACATAGTAAGTAATAATTAAAAAAATAAACAACGCTTTTTTGTATACATGTAGAAACAATAAAAAGTATATTGCGATGCAAAATAAAAAGTGAAACTTTACAGAGTAAAAAAAATAAAATATATGGATATAAGAAAAGTAATTGAATTAAAAAGCAAATTGTAAATAATTTGTAAAGAATTTAAACAAAAAAATATATATATATACTTTATATTAAGATAATAGTGATTATTTCATTCTTGTATTTAGTTAGGTATGCATTTATAAATGCATACCTAACTAAATACAATTAAGCAGTTTCAGTTTTCTTTTTTTCTGTTATTGTTATATTAGTACATAACTACTTATACTTTAAAACATAAAAAAATATCCATCTTAGAACAGTCTGAGCCATGTTAGATAGAGACTACCCTAACCAGAGAACGCTCCTATTCAATTTTCTAATTCACTAGTTTTGTATAGATTCCTTGGTATTAAATATGTATACTTATTTGTGAAATAAACTGATAAGGAATAAATAAATAAATAGTGTAGAGCATTTACTCCTGTTAGACCGCAATATGCGTAGCTTACTGTTCGTGATACACGTTTTGAACATTTTTAACAGTACAGGTAACGGCTTTGCTGGTGTCAATATTGGAATTACGACGGTCATCCACAAAATAAGCTTAAAGCATTAATGTGGGATCGAAAAAAGCTTACATTTAATTCAAATTCACGGGATAATTCACAAATACATTGAACTATTTTTCAACCGCCGTCGAGATCAAAACATTTCTGTAGTCGGAGCACCAGTTTTTGCATGCCAGTGTGATAGAAATCCGCCGCTGACTGTTTCGGCTGCTTCTTCGCTGCTTCTTTGAACTCCTGATCGTTGGAAAAACGTATCCCACCTAAAACCTTTGAGTTGAGTGAAAAGGTGATAATCCGAAGGCTCCAAGTCGGGTGAATAGGGGAAGTGGGTGACAATATGCCATCTAAACTATGTCAACAGCTCCTGTGTAACTCTGGCGTTGTCATGTAGGAGGCTTACTCCTCGGGTCAGCATTCCACTTCTGTGGTTCCGTATGATTCTTTTGAAATTTTTTAGGGTATTGCAAAAAGCCTCTGCACGAATGGTAGTCCATTTAGGAATAAAATCAACCAAAAGAAACCCCCTACGGTCCCAGAAAGCAGATGCCACAACTTTTCCGGTTGAATGGGTCGTTTTGAACTTCTTGGTATATGAGGAAGATGAAAAACGCCACTGAAGTAATTATTTTTTGGATTCTGGGACATTTTGTCGACTCATCACATCACTACCATAAATTTCCACGAGCTTCCGATGGATGTTCTAGGTACACGTCAGGTGCGCCAACTTTGTAACATAACATTTCCCGCGGCCTCAAGAGCCTTTGTAACCTTATTTTGTGGATGACCCCCGTAGACAGCTGAATAAATAATAATGTGGCTTTCTCAATTCGCATATGTAATATCCACATGCACAACGAAATATGCAAACCTAAAAAAAAGGTGAAGCTCATTTTACGAAAGTATCTATCTAGGTTTAGATTACAGTAAATAAAAACCTGTCAAATATGGAATGGCATGGATCGGGGACGGCTTTAGTTCCAAACTCCGTGACGACTATTCGTTTAGCGCTTCTGTTAAGCTGCCATGCTTTGGAACGCAGAAAGCGGCACTGGTACGTCACCTCGCCGCTCTCAATCGCAAACCTGCAATGATCATAATTATAATAATAGATCTTTATTTACCATAACATACATTGTGATACGTACAGAATAATCAAACAAAAATATACATGGTTGAATGGCGGACTCATTACAAACGCAAAGAAAATATAAACGGTACAAATATCACATTAGTTATGGTGCTTATGGTCCGCCTCATCTTTCAACCATTCGTGAATAGTAACATAACATTAATTTACTTATCAAAAACACTTAAACACTTTAGTTTAATTGATTTCCTTTTATTTTTGTAGCTTATTCTATATTTTTACGGCCATGCATATATCTTTGAATATTTTATTTTTTTTGCCAATGGAATTTTTAATTTACTATTTTTCCTGGCGTTGTGAAAGTGACTTTTTCCAGCTTACAGAAATATTCAGGTCAAATGAATTAATCAATTAATTCAATCCAATCAAATTAACATTACCCTAAATACATACCTACCTTAAATATCCCTCGTGTCATGTGAAAGCAACATTATTCGATTACACCCCTAATCGTAATCGTTAAAAATGTAACATTCGTTAAATAATAACTGTTATCTTGTTACCAACTCGTTCCCAAAAAAAGCTTTCTAAATTTGGCTAAGGCACTAATAATTCCTGAAAACAATTGTGTACCTTAAAGGATAAACAACGGGAGTCACGTTGGATGAAATGTTCAGGATACAAGATTTTGTGGTTATGATTGATTGATTGTGATTTTGTGATAAAGAGCTTTCAATGTAAAATAATTATTATTTTGATAAAAGAAGAACATATTTATATAACATATCTGCGACTGTTGTTATTTTTTGCACTAAAACAAACTGAACTTAAGGATTTTATTTCAACTTAAAAAAGCATTTTTATGATAAAGTTTTTTCGTGTTTTATTCACTAATAAAATAGCTTATTGCGATAATATCTGCATGTTTTACTTCAAAATGGCGAAAAATGTACAAAATTAATTGGTCGTGACGATTATGAAACATTTGTTAGCTTAAAAAAACTTCAAGGATACGGAAAAAAACATTTTTCTGTCTTGATTATGCCATAACCGACAAACTGATTAAATAATAGAATTTTTTTGCTACTATTTTTTCTCTATCTATCTACTCATTGTTTTGGTCATATAACCCTAATTATGATATTTTCATAACTACTAGTTATATTTTAGTGAATTGACGTAAAACGGATATACTTAGGTACTCATCAGTAAAATGATAGATGATTATATATCAACAATATTTTGAGTTTGTTCAAATTTTTGTAGACAAGGACTGGATTAAACTCCCTGGGGAGCTGTTTATATTAACATATTACAACAGAGATGAAGAACATTTAAGAGAAGGTAATATAGAACTCTAGGCATCTACAGAGCTTATGACATGTCAATGGATGGTTTAAGTAGCCACTTTACACACTGTGTAACATTCATCATTCTGCCCATATTTTAACATCTATATTTCTTCAATTCTTTAATCTTTTGATGTTTGTGAAGTTAAATAGATGAAACCTTTATTTATGCGGGTAAGATTTATCTAATTGAATTATTTCACCTGCATACTAGGCAACCCCTGAAAATGTTATTTTTTCAATTTCTATACTTCTTCATGGACCAGGTGGATTTATCAACAATAATAACATTATTATACTATATAAGTGTTAAGTGTCCTCACCCCAGTGAGGTCATATTATTTTTACTATAGTTTTTCGTTTGTAAGAGTAAAATATGAATAAATAAATACTGTATATATATATATATATAGTATATATATTATACTATACTATTATAACATTATAAATTATAAAAATTGATAACTGACCTATGAAGTAGAGCCGAACTGTCAAACAAATGCTTAAACTCCATATCTCCCACTTTAATAGACCCTGGGCCGTTCCTCAGCAGGGATCCTCGAAGCCAAAGTGGGATTTTACCTGGTAAAAGTAAAGTCTTTCAGAAAATCAGTGGATCTAAGTTTCCAGCCACGTCCACGTCCCGATCAAGGAATTCGTTACGGTTAAATTCAAAGTCTCAATAAAAAACTACGTTAGGCCTAGTTGTTTGATTATAGGTAAATCAATTAAAAAATATAGTGATTTAGAAAGAGATACTTTGACCCTTTTCGTACATGAAAAATTAAAGAAAAAACTTAGGGATTGTTTTAAACTAACTTTAAAAAAGGTCAAATAACCAGGCACCAGGACCCATATAAATATAATAGTGTTGAAAAAATGAGAAAACAATTGAACTGGATAGGAATAAAGAAAAGACTATTGTATAATGTATTTGTATTTATATATAAAGTGTTTAATAATCTCATGCCAAAGTATTTTATAAGTGAAATTATATTAAATAGAAATGTACATAAATATAGGACAAGAAATAGAAATAGGATAAGACTACTACTTAAGAAAAAAACAAAATCACAAAATAGCTTAATGTATAAAGGGTTAAAACTGTATGATGAGATGCCTGAAAGTATGAAGAATGAAAGAAAACTTACGGATTTAAAAAAAAAATGTTATGTTTATTGTAATAATGTAGTTATGTAAGAAATATTTAATAAGTATTTGTTATAATTGTAAATATATTAGTTAATATACAATGTAATATTAACTAACTTAAGTAAATAAATAAAAATAAATATACATTTATGTTTTTTTTTTAAAATATATTTTACGCCCCATGATTAAAATCGAAAAAAACAAATATGTACCTACATAAAAATATCTCGTTAGAACTAAATTCAAGCTAAATTTTACAATAAAATAAATAACATATAAAAATGTATTAGGTAAATCAGATAAAATAATAAAAACATCACTGAATTGAATACCTCATAAATAATAGAGTTCGTTAATTTTGACCTCATTGGAAGAATAACATTTATCATAAGTATTGTTCACAATAATTTATTAGTGAAGTGAATGCCGAAGAAAATTTTCAAAATTATTCTGACCTAAATTTCATGCAACAGAGGGAAAACACTTATGAGAAGGTAATATGGAAATTTAGGCATTGGCAGGGCTTATGACCTGTCATTGACTGGATAAGGTAGTCACTTTACACACTGTGTAACATTCACCATTCTGCCCATCTTTGAAAATCCAAATTTCCTCAACTCCTCTATTTGCTGACTTTAAGTAAAAGATCTGAAACCTTTATCATGTGGGTGAGATTCATCTGGCTGAACCAATTCACCAACTACGTAACGCCCGAAAACAATTTTTCGATTTTTATACTTCTTCTTATACCAGTTAATTTAATCAACGATGTTTTGAGTATGTCCAAGATCTAAATAACTCTCTAGGAGGGAAATCCAGCCTGTCTGCAAACATGTGGACATACTCTGAACATTGTTGGTTATTCTGACCTGTTTGGCATCCTCGTTTTGGCTTGACGATTTCTTCTTCACATGAACGTAACCACACGGAGGCGTCAGTGTTGGGGTACAATTTGGTGGGCTGTGTATCTTCATTGTTATTCTGTTCATAAATGTAAAAAAATGTTTGAAGACCACATGGCGAACAACGTGGTAACGAGCATGTAAAAAAACTATAAATTCTTAAATGGAGCTCGAACCTCGGACCTCTGATCCGCGAGTCCGCAGCACTAGCCACTGGACCACAACCCGGTTTATTAAGACCCGTGTCCCAACCATATAAGACTAAAGCCCCATGTTGAGTTGGGCCGAATAATTCAGCACAATAACAATATTATTAAAAACAAGAACATCATTAAAAAATAACACATGGCACACCAACATAAAAATATCAAACAAACATTTGATTTACATGAAACAACTCAACTCAATATTAGTGAGAATGTTCTTGCCATGGGGTTTTTCATTTATTAGGGCATATTTTTTCAGTGAACTATATTAGTCATATGATTCATATTTAAAGCATTAACTTTGTGGTCAAACATTTAACTTAATGTTATTAAATATTTGTATGAAACCACTTACCGACTTTTCTATGTCTACCGGCTTCGAGACGCACCCGTCTCTTTGTCAGGATAAAAATTAAACCAACATGTTAAACCCACTATACACCTTCACTATAGTTGTTACACAAAAATATAAAACCAACGCCTTTCAATATAGCCCGTCATACAATGTTCCATTGTAATAATCACCCTAAACCTATTAAACTCAAGCCCCTCAATCCATACCCCCTCCCCTTTTTCAACTATATTTCAAATAAAATAAAATATTTTCATAATCTAATCAGTGCATGTTTGTCCTAATCAGTGCATGTACTTATTAAAATCCACGTCGTGTTGGTTTTATATTTTTGTGCAACAGCTGTGGTGAAGGTGTATAGCGGGTTTTGCGTGTTAGTTTGATTGGTGTCCTGACGAAGAAAAGGGTGCGTCTCGAAACCGGTAGACATAGAAAAGTCGGTAAGTGGTTTTGTACAAATAGTTATTAACATTTGGTATATAAGTCATTTTTTAATTATTTTTTTCATTTAAGAAGGTAAACATGAACAGAAAAAAATATATATAAAAGGAAAAATAATGAAACCCACTAAATCGCGAAACCGGCTTGTCAGCAGGTTTCTTATTTTTCCTTTACAAAGAAAAACGTCACAGAAATTATATAAATTTAAAAAGTAAAATAAACATTATTAAGAACTAAAAGCACACGTATTTTTTCACAAAATTTATATGAAATACAATAGAAACACATTCTCTCATATCAACAATTCTTATGTCTCTCCTTTTGTACCTGATGATGCAGTGGGCACTGCATTGGTACAGCAATATTATCTGAATCATTTGTTACATACGGGAAAGATTTACGAAAGTTCTTATTTTAAAAATGTAATATCGCCGTGAAATAAAAAAAAACTTAATAGTATTTATTGCGACCTCGCCGGAGATTGAATCCAAAGTAGCAAAACAAGCTTACTACTAGACACCGACGCGACGCGGAGAAATTTGAAATTCGAAAATATTTTTTGCTTTTGATTAGGTCCACAACCTATAATTCTTAATTTTACATAACTTATGATGAATATCAATTGAGCGTTGTTATGCAGAAAGCATCCAGCCATATAAAAGTGGAACTGAGATAACCAATGAATACTGTTAACGAAAAGGCGGGCTGTAAATGAAAAACGAATTTTATTCAGTTTTGTGATTGGGAAATATTTGAAGAAAGGATAGGAACATGAAATGGATACCTACCTTTGATATGATGTGCATGTTCTTCAATCTTAACCACTGCGTGATGAAATGCACTATGAATTGTAACGATGTTTACAACGACGCGCGACGAATCCCAGCACTTTTTTTTCAATTTTATGTGAAGTTAAAAATGTTGTTTGGTTTTAGTTCTAAATCCGAATCTTCTAATTTTGAATTTCTTCTATCTTGATGTTAGGTAGGTACCATAAGGATGGGTCAATGAAAGGATTTGAACGAAAGGTAATTGGCCAGGAATAGTATCGATAAATGCTGTTATTTACTTTACAAATACATTTTTTTTAAAATATTACAAACAACAATCTAATTTTGTATTTGACCAGTTTGGATGATTTTGAAAGTACCTAAAGATTTTTCTTGTGCTGTAGGTGTTTTCTGCAAATTGAGAAATGCCGTTTTTGTAGTCGACACCATTTTTACAAGGTGATTATTATAGTTTTTTTTGTATGAAAGCGGTCTGGCTGTTTTTAGCAGAACACAGAATTAAATTTACTGCACTCGATAACACCAATATTTAATGCTTTCAAAATTGTGGACTGGATGCTTTTTGCATAACTACGTTCAATCAAACATAATATTATTTAACAAATTACAACAGGGATGGAAAACATTTTAGCGAAACAAATATGGAAGTCTAGGCATTTATAGGGCTTATAACATATCATTGGCTGGTTTGAGTGGCCACTTTACGCACTGTGTAACTAAATTCAAAATATTGTAATAAAACCAACTGGTCCAAGAAGAAGTTTAAAAACTGAAAAATTGATTTCAGGCATTGACTAGTATGTGAAATTATTTTATCAGGTGAATCTCTTCACAAAAATAAAGGTTTCAGCTTTTTAACTTCAATAAAATCAACAGATGGAAGAATCGGAGAAGTGGATGGTCAAACATAGAAAACCAGCCAATAACAGCCAACTAAAATGTTCTCTCCATACCTGTTGTAATTTGTTAATGTTAACCCCCCGGTTAACGTTTCACCATGGGGGTGAAATCCAGTCTTTTGTTAATAAAATTTGGAAAAACTCAAAATATTGTAATGATATTATTTCTCCCAAACTGAATCGAAATTTGTATTATATAGACTGTTTAAAATAAAAAAATGGTAACACAAGGATACGGTTAAGAAGATATGACGAGTATATTTAGTTCCAGAAAAATTAGGCCGGTCCACCAAATACGACAAAAAATATTTGAAAAAAAAATTGACTTGAATTTTTCTCGAAGCTAACTTATACCTGGAAATAGTCAGTTTCATAGAAATGTATGGTGTAAATATTTAAAATAAAGTACCAAGTAAGTAAAATGAAATCGTACTTTCTTATTTCATTTACATTTTTTAGATCTTAATTTTAATATGTACTTTTAATTTTCTTATTATTTTATTTTTTCTGTAGATATGAATTGAAATTCTCGATTTACTTTACTTTGTTTAATTTATTTTGATTACATTTATGAGCGCACACTATTTATATATGTCTATTTTTTTTTCTTATATTTAAAATATATTTAAGTAAATTACTATTCTTTAATTTTAATTGTATTATTTTCTTACTTAAAAAAAATAAAAAAATCTTTAAACTATTTTTATGTTTATTATTTTATACGTATACAGTATTATGTCTGTACTCTTCTTATTTGATTTTTAATTAAAACTAATGTCTGAGCACCCGATGACAAACTATTATTGAATAGTTTATCGGGACAAAATATATCTTAATACTTTGTTTTCTTTATAATGCATTAATATTGTAATAATATGTATATTTTATTGAATAAAGACTCTATAAAAAAATAAAATAACATGTGCGTCTTTGTTGTTCTCAATATGTGTTATTTTCTAAATGTAAATATTATTTATGTCCCAAATTGAGTTGTTGTAACTCCTAGGAATGTAATTCATCGTATTATACTTGTAAAATACTTTTTAAATAAAATAAAAAAATCTATGTAATGTGATAAACAACTTGATTTACCATATTTTGTAGATAATCAGTTTGAGAAAAGAACCCAACAGTTATGAATATTATTATATTATTTTTTTAAAGAAGCATTTGTGTTCTTATACATTACCTAAATATTTCAATTTTGGGGAGCATTTTCAATGAGTCGTAAATAACTCACCATTAAAAAACGGAAATCAATAATAACTATTCGTGTTTATCCTAAAATCTACGTTATGTCCGATTCGAGAATACATTTTAGAACGCTATTAAATAAGATATGAATATGTGAAATACCTTGGCCATGTTTGAAATTTAACAGGTGTCTGGGAAAAACAATGGCTATTCGAGGTTTTGCAATCCACCCAACCTGCTTGCGAGTAAGTGCGATACTAGCTAGGAAATGAGACTTTCTTCCTTTATGTTTGAGATCCACAGAACAAAACGAAATCTAAATTTAAGGTAGTCCGTTGAAAAGAATATTGTCAATCGAAGATTCTTCCAGGAGAATTCAGTATTTTTTACTCGATGCCCTTAAATTATAGAGTAACTCACAGCTTATTTGGTGTCTAGATAAGTAAAGACTTGATTTTGCCTGTCAGCATAATTTTCCGAAGCTTTTCCTTTATACAGAAGGATTGTGTGGATCAAGCTGTTTAAAATAGGTACCTATGAATATAATTTATTTATATTTTTAAGTTGATTTAGTACTACGACTATTATGTTATTTTCTTAGTCTAATATTAAATTTGACTAATATGTATCAAACATATTTATTCTAACAACATTGCCTTTTCTCAATATTTATTTACACGCCTATTATTTATCTCATATACCTATACTAAAATTTCATACTACAATTTTATTAATAAATTTTAACCAAAATTTGATTCCTCGATTGGTTTTTGTATTTTTTTATTGATTTCTAAAATTAAAAAATGTGGCTGTTAGGTTAAAAACGTATTTTTTGTGGTCATAATCACCATCTTTTTATATTCAACAAAAAAATATTTTTTTTCTAAAGAAAGTGCTTTTTTTTCAAGTCAAGCATTTTTAGACTGAATTATCTTGTTTAGATTTTACGTAATCAAATAAATAAATTTTATTGCTTGGCTTAGTAATTATATTGTTTATTATATAATGGTAGTAGAGTTTTTAATAATGGTGAGATTATATAATAGGATTCTTTTCCACGTAACTTAAAAATAACTTAAATACAAAAATAAATCAAACATAATTAACTACACCGTTGGGACTTACGTGCGAATGAAAGCTCGAAGGAGGGATATGATTGATTAAAAAATAGTGTAATATTGATTGATTTAAAAGTATTTTTTTAAAAACATTCTTTTTTTTTAATAAGTCAATATTTGCATTCTTATGATTTACCAAAAAATGACAATTTTGGGTAAATTTTCTTTAAGTCATAAAAAACCTTATTTGAAAAGTGTATTGAACTTTGGATCTCCTGATCCGGACTCTGCGACACAACCCACGGGACTTGTTGTGTCTCTTTGTGCGGCTGTGGACTTGGCTTGGACACGTGCTGCGGGTGCTTCAGGAGAGCCTTGACCCAAGTTGCCTCTTTTCACACCTGCGGACGCAGAATTGACGTGAGAGGAGGCGAGAGTGCTGACTGCCGATAAGGTTTTCTGAAGGCGTCTGGTGATGTCCACATACTTTATTTAGTTAAAAAAGACATATGTTTTTTCATAATTTGTATCTGCATGTATACATACAAGTAATAAAGTATATACACTGCTTCTTTTTTCGTGGTTTTGTGTGAAAACAACATCATCTCTCCGCTTCATTATCGATTGATCGATTGATTTGGTGTTTATTTTGTAGAACCCCATATTTAAACTTACAATATTAGAAATCAAACACTGATTTGAGTCTACTGAACACTTTATTTTATTTTTACAAATATAAAAACATAAAAATAAAATAAAGTGTTCAGTAGACGCAATCAGTGTTTGATTTCTAATATTATGAATATAAATTATTATCGATAGTCAAATACAATAGTAAGCTGCGCATAATCGCTTATATGAACGATTCGCCCGTGCTATTTAGAAGCTGATGTGGAAAAGAAGAAGACTTTTTAAAGTACGGTAGAGTGTTAATCCATTGAACCAGGTTGTGGTAGTATTGTGGACTCACGGACTAAACATCCGAAGTTCAAATTCCCCTCTACCACAAATTGATTTCCATTTTTACAGCACAAGCTATTTACGACTTTTAGGAAATGGTCTGAAAATTTAAATATTTGAGAAAATAAACTTAAATACTTTTCTTTTTTAATAATAAGAAAAAAGTACCAACCTACACTAATTATGGGTTATTCAACCCCTTTACAAAGGAATGCGTCTAAGTAGAAATTATAGCAAAGTATGTTGCTCCCTTAGGAGATTATACGTTTTTACGGTTTCAGTAATGCCTTTTGATTCTATCTAATTATGATTCTAAATCGATAAATCTCAAATATTAATATGGCGGACTCTACAGACATGCTAAAAGAAATAACAATATCAAGAATACATCCTTATATTTTTTTATTTGCACTACTTACTGGATAACTGGATAATTATATCACAGAAGACCCAGCTTCGGAAAAATAAAACTTTAATTAAATTAAATAATGAATTTTTAGTACAAAACCCGCTATAACATTACAAGTCGCCTGTAGTAAAAAGTATATATTTTTATTAATGTTTTATTATTTCCCTTTATTTAAGAACTTTTACTTTTATTTAATATACATTTTTGCATTTAAAAAAATTAATTATTTAAATAAAAAATAACTTAAATAACCAAGACACTTTCTGTGGCTTGTTGGAGGAGATTTATATTAATACTAACTTATGTAATAATACTAGCGGACCCGACAGACATTGTCCTGCCCGAACGTTGGCATGCCTGCTATTATCTTGGAAAACTTCTTTTCATCTAGGTACTTGTTTGTAATTAAATTCCAAAACTAAAAATGGGTTATTTTCAAAAAGTATTGAATTTAAGTAGGTACTTGTTTATGGTTGAATTCCAAAAAAAATTTTTTTTTTTTAAATATGGCATTCTTTTTGCAAACGTCAAACTCCGGTCGTCTCACCAACAAAAGGGTGTACTTATGTAGGAATACGATTTTAAAAAATGTATTGAATTTAATATTATTTTGGTGTCACCAAAAATCCAATAAAATGAAATAAATGGGTACACATTATAAGGAATTTAAGGAAAAAATCTGATTGAGATCCACAAAAAACAAATGCTGTTTGTAAACATTCAAAAACAAACTATTACAACAGAGATGAAGAACATCTAAGAGAAGGTAATATTGAAGTCTAGGCATCTACAGGGCTTATGACCTGTATCAGATTCTTTCCTTAAATTCCTTATAATTTCTACCCATTTGTTTCTTTTTATTGGATTTTTGGTAACACTAAAAAAATATTAAATTCAATACATTAAAAAAAAATCGTATTCCTACATAAGTACACCCCTTTGTTGGTGAGACGACCGGAGTTTGACGTTTGCAAAAATAATGCTATATTTGAAAAAACATTTATTTTATGTTTTGGAATTCAACCATAAACAAGTACCTACGTACCTACTTAAATGAAATATTATAATATTATTAATTTTGAGTTTTGGAATTTAATCACAAACAAGTAGTTAGGTACCTACTTATCAATGAAAAGTCTTTTTCCAAGCTAATAGCAGGGAAGCCAACGTTCGGGCTGGACAACGTCCGACGGGTCCGCTAGTTCTATTATATAATCCTAATCCCAGCTGTCAATTTTAGCAAGTATATTGTATTCTCGATCTTCTTGAGTCATTCAGTAAAAATACATTAAAATGGAACAGGTACCTATCACAATATTACTAAATTAAATTATTTACGTTCTAGAAAAGATACTGAATAGCTTTCTTTTCTCTAAAAAAAATCACATTTTTAAACTAAAACAGTGATTTTAGATTCTAATTTAAATGTGATTAATTTTTTTTATACTATATTGATGATAACTCAATTAATTAGTAGGTTTAAAAAAACATTAAATAATTTGATTATAATTAGATAAAACAACTTTAACAGGTACAATCTAAATTTCCTATTTCGAAAGTAGATTCCTACTTTGTTCTATTTTTAATAATTTGTATTTAACACACAATGAGGAAGTTCGGTGTTTTGTTTATTATTTGTTTAAGCTATTAAACTAAGCAAAACAACATATTTTTAATTTTTATGTATTGTATTATCAGCGCTATGATTTTTAAAGTTTTATATTTCTGAAATTACTCCGCGTGTGACGTCTCAAGTTCTCTTCCGCTTCTTCCAGGTCAGTTCTGCAGATTGGTCCGTTGTCTTTTCGTAAACCGGAAATATTTCATCACTCTCTTATCATTGGTCTATTCATATGCACTATTGACGTCGGCGTCGTTCAAGGAGTACGGTTTTATTAAAAAAAAAAAAAATTTTTTTCGTACATTTTAAGAAACTTTGATGCAGAATTTAATGCTCTTATTTTTACCGCGCGTAGGAAAATACTTTTTGGATCCGATATTCTGTAGAGCTTAAGTTCCTGATTTAATTAAAATTACAATGATTTTCGTTTGAATTTAAACAAACCGTATTTTTTGTGTAATGTGTAATGGTGTGGAAAACACTAACATTCCAGTTCTATATAATAAGGCAACGAGGATTGATCTCTTCAGGGCTATTGACGTTGAATAGTGGTTGGCGCAGTCATGCTCTTGCGATAAGTTACTTGACTATGCGGGAAACATGTTCTTCAAACAGGACAGGTCAAGTTTCTGTTGCAGCTAAACCAGCACTGATAATTTTCGCCGTGATCATCACACCAAGTGCAGTTTTTTTATTGGCGGAATATCATAAATGGACATGACTTTTCCAGCATTTGAATACGTCCAATTATCTAAGACCTTATGTTTTTTTTTTATAAATTGAAAGATTGAAATGTAGTTAAGATTGTAGGATGATGTGGCATTTTTAAAACTCTGCCCCCTAAAGGCTAGTTTATAGATTTATGTGCTAGCCATGCATCTTTCTTACATATTGACTGGGCATTCTGGAACAAGAACCATATACAATTCAGTGTTCAAATTCACACCACAAAACATTATAGTTGAAAATAGATTTAATAAGAAAGTTAAAACAAACTGTTTAAACTGTCCTCGGCCCAAAAAATCACGCCATATTTAGAATAATGGCATTTTACTTCAAAACCAAAGGCGAGCTTTAAAAAACAATATCACGCTTTAAAACTTGAATAGTGAGAGTATATTGAAAATAATATCACGTCAGCGTTTACGTAATACATATCGAATAAAACTACTAGCCAAAAACATACTTTTGGTCATTTTTTTTCGTCCAGATGTTGTATACATCCAACCACTTCCTGTAGAATGCCATTGCCAACTCCGTCATATGGCGCATCAAAAACGCAATAAATGCGCGATGTTGCCAGTTCTCTATCGACCATAATTTTTTCGAAATCGCCATTGTTACAACTCTCCTCTGTTACAACCCTCCTCGGTCTCCACTAGCTTCCGGCACTGGCTGGGAGGGTGGCCTCTCATTTGGAACTCGGGAACCTAACTGTGGCAGACGCCGGCAACGAACCAACAAAAACACATGGTAACGCGTACGTTACAAAGATAATTCAGAACAATGTCTATTCAAATGTAAAAATAATGCAGAAAGATATTGCGTTTCTCAAAAATAAACAACTCAAATATAATGTTGCAATTTTCATCCATAAAATAATTAACGGGTCAAATCTTATAAACTATGCAATAAAATTTAACGAACAATACCATACATACGAAAGTACAAATAAAAAAAGAAAAAGAAAAGAGTAGAACAGAGTTTACAGACTCATTGTAAAAGTGTTAAAAATTACAAAACGAGTGCCCAGGCGGACGAAGAAATTAATGTACCGTGTGTGAAATAGAACCAGAATCCTAGACAAGTGTTTATGACTCGATACCTACTCTCAGGTAAGAATTCAGGAAAAGGAAATTGAGTGGAGAAAACGTCGCCTCATGCCTGGGTTCTGGGTTCGATCCCTGGGAGAGTCGACATGAAATATTTGTTTGTCAGGTGGTTTCAATGAATTGCTCAAATAATTCGCTGTCCCTGGATTGGGATGATAAGCGTAAGGTTGATCGCCTTAACTTTCTATAATAGTTTCTAGAAAACATATCTCAATTATCATTTTAATTATGTTTTTATATATACATTATTTTTCTGTTAATTTCAATGATACTCTTATTTTGTTTTTTTTTAATACTACTACATTTTACTATTATCTTGTTGATTTTAATGATACCATTATTTTATATAATTGATTATGTGTGAATCTTAATTGAAATAATTTATATGTTCTTTTTTGCATTGTATTATTTGGTATTATATTATTTATTACTTATACCCTTTTTTTTAGATTGTTATTCTATTGCATCACATGTCATTATAATTAAATCTAATCAATTTTTCCATGTATTTTTATTGTTATTTATTATGGCTTGACACGGCCATAGCCTTAAAAGCCTTAATAAGTTCATTAATATTTAAACTAGTGTAATTTTGAATGAATAAATAAATGTTTTTCAGATGAAACCCCATCGTACTCATCTTATCTTATATCACATTATCTTATCCGACTTTTCATTTACCTAGGTAATAAATAGTACCGAATTTTAATTTTTAAACGTGATCACTCACGCTTTGTCCTTCGATTCGTATTAATATTATGTTTTGGGATTATAAAATCAATACGCTGAACACGTGAACGGGAAAAAATTTGATAATCCGACTATTTTTGTCACATTGACATTTTAGTCACCCTTGATGGTAATTCTACAAAAGGTTAACGAATTATTAAGTTAGTATTAAAATAGAACATTCTACAAAAATCGGTTTACGTATCTTAACATATAGGTACATCAATAATTTATTATTTCTTGAACAGCGGATTAAATTAATCAGAATATGGGCTTAGATTAGTAAATCTAGGAGAAATGTGAATGTAGCTAACGGGGGATCTCTGAATACGGAAGTTACTAGACTGAAGACTTTTCCCGCTCGATACTGTATGAGGAGTGTGTTATACTATATTATAGGGGGTGTTGTGGGCAGGTTCTGGTCACGTGGGACTTTGCCTGGCCTTGGCAATGCACGCGCGTGCCCCCCAACCCCACACGGGGATTAAAGGCTAGGGGCTGGGGGATGGAGGGCAGTTCCACCCACCGGCACCGCCAGAAGTAATACAAGAGAGATGTGGAATTTTCCAACACTGACCAGGCTTATACCGTATAGCTGATGAACGATCTGAAACTATGTTTTGGCGAACGGAAAGGTAAAGATAGTGCAGTACGCTAGAACAATGGAAACCTTGGAGCAATATTGTCAAGCAGATATTATAAAAGTCAAGGCATTACATGGCTTATTACAGGTTATTGGCTGGTTTGAGTGAGTCAAAAAACATAAACCTAAAACTCCGCAGGCAACTTGCTAAGACACATGTATAGAGCATATTGATGTACGGTTGTGAGACGTGGTGCCCTACCGAAAGAGATTAAAAAATACTAGAAGCCTTTGAGATGTGGTGTTACTGAGAGTGTTAGGAACTTTAGATTGTATGTACGACACGTAGGTTATATACAATATACTGTCTGTCTTCTTACAATAAATACACTACTCTGCTTTCATATTCATGCCCCGACTTGCTAGAAATAAAATCCGTGTTAAGTCGGGACTTACAGGTGTGTTAATTAGTAAAATAATTAACATAAATTAAAGGGTAAAATAACAAGTAGGCAGTTACGTTTTTTGTTTTCGAAACGTTTATAGTTAGAAGATTGTCGTTAAAACATTATTGTGTGCGTTCCTGAAAATTTTCACAGCAATAATTATTACGACTTTTTCAAGTTATAGAGCCGACTTTTACCGGAAGGGTAACGATGGTGCGGTAAAATCGCTAGAACAATGAAAACCTTGGAGCAATATTTTAAAGAAGATATTATCAAATTCAAGGCATTACATGGCTTCTTACACGTTATTGGCTGATTTAAGTGAAATTTTAAATGTAATAGATTAAAAAAAAAACAACCCCACTCTGTAATTATGTACTTTATTGTAATAACATAATATCAAATTGTATGAATTTGCGCTCACAAACCAAAGTTTGAATCAAGCAAGGCAAATATAGAGATTTTTCATCCGAAAATATTTTAGGGGAGCTAGCTCCGGTTTATTGACCACCCGCGACGTCACAAATTTAAGTGGGTGTGACATTTAAAAAGAGGACCCCGTACCCCTAAGAACACGATAAACATGGCTACCCGAAAACAACAACGCTATAAATTGATTGGTTTTGGTTCACAAGAACCTGTGACGTTACAAAGTAGTTCATTTTTATCAAAACGTTTTTTATACATTTTCGAGAAACCTCGCCTTGCAACTAAATGATTTTATTTTTGTTAGAAAACTGTAAAAGCACTGTACTTCTAGATTGTCTCTCCTTGAGTATATTCCGTCTACTTGGTAGACATTAGAGGGTGGGGGGGCAATGATGGACAGAGGAGGCAATATCTACGGAATCAAACAAAATAGGAGCCTGCTCTCAGGGGAACTGTAACTTCGCAATATAATCTACTGTTACGTTTGCTTACCATATTAATTAATGTAAATAAAAAGGGAATTACGCTAATCGAACATATTAAATGATAGAACCAACATATGGCTTTATTTATCCTTTACTTGCAGGTAGGAGTATGTATGTACATGAAATGTACAGAAAATTTTCCTTACGGCGCGGCGCGGCGGGCTGGCCATTTTATATATGTACATGTATATTTGGATATATCTCGAACTACGCCTTACCACGATTTTATGTTTCTTAGCACCATTTCACAACACCATAGAAAGTTCAGTGCTACGGAAAATTAGATACAAAAATGTTTTCTTACACGCGGTAAAAATTAGAGCATTTAATTGTATAGCAAAGTTTCTAGAAAACGGATGAAAAAAATAATCAAAATTAACTACTATGCACGTCATAGGTTCGGGAGAACAATAATCAATCAATAAGGAAATTTTACATTCTACGAATACCGATAAAAACGTATGAAATGGATTTAGAATAATTAATTGTAATTTCAAAATCAATATGGATATTGTGGAGAAATGTTGTCATACATAAATGTAAAAAAGGAATTCAATAAAAATACATTCGTAGAAAAACGCGACGTGTTTGGCCTTGGTTGTTGTGACGTCAAGATTCGTGATATTTTTCTACACAATTTTCAACTGCCACGAACAAATAAATATGAATCGTGACGTATTAGGGGAGTGGCCAACGGAAGTACCGTTTTCGCGGGAATTAAAAATTACAAATTCAAAAGTATTTTTTCTGCTACTAATAATTTCCAACAATTTTTTTTTCATAGACTTTTATTGCTTTAAAAATGTAATAAACAAGTGGTGTTTCCCTATTGTAGCGTTGTGATACATTTTCAGTTTCCGGGTAGCCATGTTTTTCAACGTTTAGCGTGTTTTGACAGATATGAAGTTTTCCTTTTTAATGTCAGGAAAATACACCAACTTGACCTCGTGACGTCATGAACGAAGTAATTTATAAATAATTGTAATATTTGCTTTTCTAAAGAGAAAATCATAACGATCCTGGGTTTAACTTCTGATAGGGAAGATGTAAAATATTGGTTATAAATGTGGTTTTCACTGCAATCTTACATATATTGTCCCTGGACTGGCACCTGAAGCGTACCTAAGACTGATTCACCTTCCACCCAATGAAAAATATCCCGGTACGCTGCAATTGGATTGCCAATACTACACTACTACCCTATAAAGGTATACAACTGGATTCAGATAGGGAAATGATGCATGTAAATGTCCAAAACATTTTGTGGCTAGTGTCGCAGACTTACGGATCAGAGGCTTAAGGTTCGAATCCCACTCTACCACAAAATTATTCTCATTTTCTAATAGTGAGTTATTTACAACTCGTTGAAAATTGCCCCCAGAAATTGAGAAAAAAAAATTGAATCACATGGTGTACATGTTTTTTTTTATTTATTTTTAATACTGGACAGTCCTCCTCAGATAGATATAGTAAAGGCAATAAAAGGTATCAATGATAGTAGGACACCAAATTCCGATCACTCTTCAAGTTGTTCGGAAGGTCTGTTGACGAATAACAACAGTCCGCCTTCTCCTGACGGGTTTTCTGTGGTTTCCTCATCACTAGAGCAAATGCGGAGAAGCTCCTAAAACAGGCCACAGCCGAAACATCCCACGCGTTCCTTACATATTATATCATCTAAACTAAAGTTTTTAATTTAAGTAAATTTAATTGATTTTTTTCAAAAGTAAACAAATAAAGAACTATCCCTTTGAAGTAAATATAAACCTTGTACATTACAAGCCAGGTAAAAAAAAATTCAACTCACATATTAAAAAAAAAAAGTTCTAAAAATAGGATTTCTTTGGGAGGAGGGGTCTTACATTACTTTTGTATAAAAAATTGTACAAAAAATGTAAAAACAGTAATTTCATCAAGTAAAACGACTTAACGTCGATTTAGGTAATTTGCAGAAAAGTACTTACAAAGCAATTTAATTTTGTAATAACTTATTGAAAAATTCACTTAATAGATGTAGGCATTCGATTTAATAATTTTTTTAAACCTCTTATCTAAAAATATGGATAAAAAAACATCAATTTGCGTTTATGAAAAATAACGTACATCAATATTTAAAAATAATTAGGTCAGTTGCATTCATCAGACAAATCGTACTCATTAATTAACAACGTTACACCTATCATGTAATATAATATAATATAATATTTTACATAATAACAATAATACTGTCTTTGCCTTGCACTGTTACATGTTATGCGGTTTGTATAAAATGCTCATATTTCAATTGCGTATCGGATTTGTAAACAAATATTAAATTTATTATTATGAAACAAATATCTATTTCCAGTAAAATAATAATGAAACATAATAAACTATCGCTTTCTTTAAATAAAACTTAAAAAAGCGGCACTTATAGTTTTCTCCTGTAGGTATTCATAAGTTTGATCGGAAAAATTTAATTACCCCTACTATTTTTTTGTAGTTCTATTCAAATTTTAATATGATTTTTTAATTAGTTTTATTTTGCCTATTCCATATTTTTTTAATATCTTGTTTAATTTTTACAATGAAGAATTCATGTTTTTTTTCCAGAAGAGATTGAGTGCCTCAAAAAATCATAACAAATAGGTCTTCGAATTTATTTCATTAATACGACAGATAATTGATAGAAAAAACGTTTTTGTTAATAACTTTTAGTTTTGATAAATTAATATTTCAATTAAAACAAATCAAATAAAGCCATACATTTTTTACTAAAGTAGGTTGTTGTTATTTTATTCGTTATTCTCTATTTTATTAAATAATAAACACATTGTGAAGTGATTTTGATATCAGCTTTAATTCTCTATTGTCGTACAGGAAGTGACATTTAAAATAAAAAAAAAATTATAAATAAATTTTATAAATGGTACATGTTTTTTTTATTCTATACAAATCAACTTTTATACATCTAGTAAATGTTATAACTGTAATTATCCAAAAAAGAGACTAACTCCTGTGCTTGGAGAGTGACTTACACTGTTATAGTTGTTTATTTATTAGAATTTATATAATTTCGAATATACGAGTACATAAAAAAATAGTTAGTATAATTTCTTTTTGTCATAATTTTTCACCTCAGTATCTTTTAAGGCTGAAGTCAGCGAATAATAGCCTATTAAGTAATACTTTTTTTGAATTATTACAAAAAGATTAGAGTCTAGCGCAGTTCTTAAAGTTAGTCAGAAACTAAAATAGCAAGAATCACTCCAATATAAAAAGGAGATGCTAAAACAGATCATAGTTATTATGGAGCAATTGAAAATTTAACAGTATTCAACAAAATATTCGAAAAATCCAATAAAAAATCTTAATATAGTAATTATCTTAACTCTCAATCAACACGGCTTTCAGGAAAAAAAAGGAACCGGAACCGCCCCAGTAAGTTTAATAAATTACATTCTAACAAACATGGATACTGGGATAGAGTAATTTTAGATTTTTAAAAAGCCTTCGATACGGTACATGTTAAGACCATGATAAAAAATTAAAATGATTTAGAGTAAAATTTCAATAATATAAGCGACCAAAATCATACTTAGCAAATCGGAAAAAGTTTACATTATGTAAGTGAAAAAAAAAGCCAAATTCAAACAGTAAATTTTGGAGTACCACAAGGATCTATTTTGGGTCCACTATTATATATTTGATATATTAATGATTTATCACTGTACAATGTTAAAGGAAAAAATATTATATATGCCGACGATATTTTATTTTATTTTATTTATTTTATTTATTTTTCCACCACAACAGGCCAGGAGGCCCAATTACAGTGGTGAATTACATCACAGAACACCCAGGCTTGAGAAAATACACACTTTAATTTTTGTGTTCTCACCGGGAATCGAACCCGGAACCTTTCGTGTGTGAGTCAAGCGTCTTGACCACTACACCACGGAGGCCGCCAATATTAGACTATTTTATAAAAACCAAAGAAATGTATTAACAAACAATGATATAAACGAAGACCTGACTATGTTGACAAAATGGACAAATACAAATTTACTTACACTTAATGATAAAAATGCAATATTATCCATTTAAAATCTGAAATTGAACATGCCAAATACTTAGGACTAACAATAGATAGATAATTGACATGGAAAATTAATCTCAGCAATTTAAACTTACTCAAATGAAATACACAACCCCTCTAATACATCACAAACAAATAATATAATCACTAGATCCAAAGACAACTCTAATACCACTTTCGGACAAAGGGATTTTGAATATTATTAAATTAAAATCTTTTACCTACTTCCACTATCTATCAAAACAATTAGTTAAGAGAAAATGTTTAAAAAGGATAGTGGAGCTAGGTAGAAGTAAAATGGATTGACTCATTCGCCCAAACCAATTTTGAATCAACCGCTCTACAAGTGTATAGCTTTAGTTAGGTTTTTGTTATTTTCGTTGTGCGTTTTGTAATATTAAAAATATAGATGTACATGTATACCTAGTTTTTAAAACTGTGAATGTTAATTATCTCTGTTTATTAAGTTAGTCTTTTTTGTTTATTCACTAATGTAAAAACATTTAAAAAAAGTATATTGTTAAGTGTCCTCGGCACGGATAACCCCAGTGTGATCACATTATTTTTATTACTAATTATAGTTTGTAAGAGAAAAATATTAATAAATAAATAAAATTAGCAAAGTGGCGACATTGTCGAGTCATTTTTTTAAAAATCTTTTTTTTTCCAAAAACGGAAAAAAAAGTATGAAGCCTATGTAAAAACTAAAATATGTTACATGCAACTACTATGGGGAACAGGATATCAAAATGACATAATAAGACAACAAAATAAAATATTCAAGTTAGTATATGACCTTAAGCAATTAAATATAACATAACTTTTTCAACTAGAATCATTAAAATTTATTCATAAATTAGCCACTGATGTAATTGTAGACGAAGAACTCAAACTTTTAAAAAATTGTAGTAAACATGGACATAATACGAGAATATCAAAAAAATATTGTACACAACTTTCTAAAACAAGACAAGGACAGTCGAGACTAATAAATCAGGGACTGAAATTGTACAATAAACTACCAGACAAAACTAAACAAAAGACTCAGACGAACTTTTCAAAAGATGTAAAAAATATTATTTTGAACAAAACAGTAAGAATAAAAAATTATACATTATTTTTATAAAATTTATGTTATAATCCGTAAGGGTTAATAAATAAACTTTCGAAAAAAAATAATTGCCTTAGATTTTTAATTTTAAGTTGAAAGTTTAATTCTGACTCGCTCAAACCTTAATTTTGCATTTTAGATCAAAACTTTTGTAGCTTTGATTAATGTTACAAAACTTTTTATTTTATGCGTAAAATAACAATAATGTCTAGCCATATTAGCAGATTAAAAAAAATGTTTAATCGGTTAATTTTGTCATTGCAGGTATTTAATATATATGTGGGTGATACCGTATATATATATTAACAGTATTAAATAATATCTAACCATATTAGCAGATTAAAAAAAAATGTTTACTCGCTGTATTTTGTCATTGCAGGTGATACCGTATATATAACAGTAGTCAATAATATCTAGCCATATTAGCAGATTAAAAAAAAAGTTTACTCGCTATATTTTGTCATTGCATCATAATTTATTTTTTTCATATTATTTGCAGATTGTAACTCCATCAGAACGACGATTCCTTGGAGTGGAACCAGCCATGGAAGCACTTCGGAACAGGGGACGGGGTGCAAAAGGACGTCCTTCCTAACTCTGTGAATGAGCATCCATCCAGTACCACTACACCTACGTCATTCTGTCTCTCATTGCCCCACGTCATAGAACATATGACAACACCGTCGTCTTCAGACTAAAACAAAAGTTATAATTTATAAAATAACAATTTTAATGAATGGCAGGATGACACTTTAATCCACCCCGTTTGATAACCAGAAAAACACCCTCAACTGACCCCTACACACACATGCTTTAATTTCACAGTCTCTGTTTACCCATCAGTGACCGACCAAAACAAAATTATCTGGTTTTAGAAGAACCCGAAACTTATATAAATACCGATATTTTGAGTTTGTCCAAATGTTTGCAGCTTGCCCACGACATACCGCACACCGCATCTTAGGATATATTTAAAAAAAAGTTAACTGTTAAGTGTCCTCGGCGCAGATAACACCCCAGTGAGGTCACTGTTAAGTAAATAACTGTATTTATCAATGATTTTCCTGGCTAATTACCTTTCTTTCCCATCAATTCCCTAACCCATCTTTATGGTACCTACCTAACATCAAGATAGAAGAAATTTAAAATTAGAAGATTTGGATTAAGAACCAAAACAAAACAACATTTTTGACAGTACATTAAATTGGATAAAAAGTTCTTGGATTCGTCGCGCGCCGTTGTAAACATCGTTACAATTCATAGTGCATTTCATCACGCAGTGGTTAAGATTGAAGAACATTCGCATCATATCAAAGGTAGGTATTCATTCCATGTTCCTATCCTTTCTTCAAATATTTCCCTCTCCCAAAATTGAATGAAATTCTTTTTTTATTTACAGTCCACCTTTTCGTCAACAGTCACATTATTTTTATTGTAAATCACAGTGGAAAAAAAATGGTACCTATGTCATACACTCGTATCCCACTTAACACTCAATTCACAGTAGCCCTTTAGCCGTTGTTTTCTATGAGGAAATCATTTAATGGGAATGTACAGAAAGAGAAGTGTATAGAGATATTTAACTTAAAGATTAAAATTTACTCAGTAATTTTTTTTTTATCAAATATTGTTTTTTAAGTGCATGTATTTTCAAATTGATTGAAAGGACCCATGTTTGCGAAATATTTTTACGTTTTTTTAAACACATGACAAATATTCTTTGCTTTATTTAAATTCCATGTTCATAGATGCATAAACGAGCGAAAAAGTTTATGAAAATTCCCATTCTGTTTGAAATTATAAGTTTTTAAAAAATCATCTCTGTTTTTCAATAAAACACTTGGGTACATTAACATTTATTGATTCAAATAATTAAATTTGTTGCTGAAAGCTGTTCCTGGAAATAAATCAATTCCGATTAAATTTATAGTGAACATGAACAAATCATTTTACCTTTGCATTCGGATTTGGAACAAAAACTGGTTCACTAAGGAAACATCTGTCTTCATACCACAGTTTACTTGTTTTCTCTTCAACGTTCACTTTAAGTACCTGCGAAAGAATAATTAAAATAAAACTACAGTAAATAATAAATGGTTCAATAATTAGAAGTGTACCTAAAAACTCTAACAGTTCAGATATTTTCAAATTTATTGATATCGTTTAAAAGTATACACATGGAGATTATGAACAGAACACAATATTAACAAATTACAACAGGGATGGAGAATACCTTAAATAAGGGAATATGGAAGTCAAGGCATTTACAGGGCTTATGACCTGTCATTGGCTGGTTTTAGTGGCCACTTTACACACTGTGTAACATTCACCATTTTGCCCATGTTTGAACATCCATATCCTTCCATTTGTTGATTTTAGTGAAGTCAAAGAGCTGAAACCTTTATTGTTGTGAAGAGATTCATCTGACTGAATTATTTCACATACTAGGCAACGCCTGAAAACAATTTTGTAACTTTTAAACTTCTTCTTGTCGTCGGCTCGGCTTCTCTGGCTAAATAACTTTCTTTTGTTAAAATTTTCTATGATATTTTGACGTAATTTTGGCTCAATCTCTTATTCTTATTCTTTGTGGCAGGGGTCAGTGCTATGCAAGTTCCTGACGTCACTGCGACCTGCGAGGATCTATTGTGATGGGTTCTCATGAATAGTTCTTACCCTCCGAGCCCAGGTCTAAAAAGAGCCTGGCTACTGTGTGGAAACCGAGAGTTTACGTTTTGCTAAATCTCTCCCTACAAGCCCAGATCCGTCAAGTATCGGGCTATTGGGTAGGGGGCGAGTTCTTTCACACCCTCAGGTTAAACTAGTGGTCCCTCTATGATGAGGCTCCTTTTATGATGTAAATAATCACATTCAGAATATGTATAGGTGTTTCCTCATATGCACTGCAGAACCTACATCTAGAAGTTTTGGAAAACTTCATTCTAGCAAGTGTTTTTTTCAATCTGTTGTGCCCTGTGAGGGCTCTAGTGATAATCCTCGCTTGATTTCGGCTGAACTTTATTAGATCAAGGTGGTGACCAAGTACTTTTTTGCAAAAGCATTACACTCTGCTTCCTGGCCCATGACCTAAGCTCACTACGAGGAGCACATTTAGGCAACTCACAGTAGGGTTCAGGGCCTATTGGGGCTGTCTCAGCTCCCAGCCTTTCCAGTTCATCAGCTGCCTCGTTACCGCCGATGTTTGAGTGTCCAGGTACCCACATTAATGTCCCACTGTTACACTCACCGACACAATTAAGCGCCCGTAGGCACTCCAATGTTAATTTAGAATTGATCCCGACAGAGTTCAGTGCTTTTAGAGTAGCCTGACTGTCTGAGAGAATATAAATTACTTTTGGCTATATCTCACTAGTATGCTAGATTATCTCGTTATTTCGGTTAGAAATTGTTGCTGGCTTATTACCATAGACTTTCGATTTAAAAAAAACACCAAAGAAAAAATCCAGCCGTGTCAGATTACAAGGTCATGGCGGCCATTTGATGTCTCCATTTCGAAAAATAACCCGACACCTGAACTTAGATTGCAATAGAATCATTTACTTCAAAATTCAGCATTCTTTTCTTTCGAAACCTTCGAGCTCCTTCAGCATCCAATTGGTAAATGTAATTGTACAAAATTGTAAAGTGTTGTACATCCATAGTATAGTGTTCTAGTATTAATTTCCCATGTCTCTGGATACCATTTATAAAATATGACGTTTCTAAATTTGAGAGTTTGCATGCTGGTGATGCCGTGCTTCTTGCTCAACAGAGAGGATTTGCAATTTATGATAACAAAAGTCTTCGATGTATGCAATGGAAGCATTTGCTGATAAATGTTGATAAATCGAATGTGATGGTTTTTGATAGAAATGTAAGTGTGACTAAATGTGAAATTATTGTGAATAGAGAGGGTTATACTAGAACAGGTAAAGTAATTTGTGTACCTGGGAAGCATGTTTACTAGGAATAGAATGACTGAGAAAGATATTGAAAGGAGGGTGAGTACCGGTAACAGAGTGAACGATGCACTCAAATCAATCTTGGCAAATAAATGTTTGTCGTAAGAGGCAAAATCAGAATTTCACAATGAAGTCCTGGTGCCGACCTTGATGTATGGGAGCAAAGTATGGACTTGAAAAATTAGGGATAAAAGTAGGCTGAATGCAGTCGTAGTGCGAGCTCTCAGGCAAATATGTGGTAAAAAATAAGTACGGTTGTAAGGCTGAGATAAGCATTATCGACAGAATCAAGAAAGGAGCTTTGCGTCGGTTTTGACATAGAGCGACTGGACAACGAAAGAACAGCTAAAAATATTTACAATGCTAATGTTGATGGATGCAGAAATAGAGGAAGGCAGAGAAAGACATGGCATGACCGAATCCAACAAATACCTAAAGATGAACATGTCCAAATTCGGAATAATCGGCGCCCGTGGATGAAAGGATGTATGAATTTAGAGTAAGCGAGATTTGTAAGCAAAGATCGTGCACCTTCTATTGAAACATCCTATTTATTATGAGGGTAATATAAACAAATTTAGAAATCTCCATTAAAAGAGTTACTGAGATATGTCGCGTCCCGCGACAAAAATAATTATACCTATAAGATAATCAGAACCGTTATAGTTTAAAAGTAAAATTGAATATAGAAAACAAATCAATCGCGTAAATAAACGCTTTACCCGACAGCGGTCAACCGCCGTTCCACAACGGTCACGTGATACCTCCCACCACACTAGTTTTTTGAACGTAGGGCCGTAGTACTCGCCGCTGGCGAGCCAGCCAGTTGCAATCTGGTTCGCGAGCAGTGTCCACGCCGCGCTAGGCCAGTTTTCCCTCGCAAATAACTATGGGAGTTTTGGTATAATTCCCTATGCACCATGTTGAGCTGTGCCCAAAAAAAACTTGTATTCTAATTAAACCAGCTTCCGGTAAGTCTTCAACAACTTTCGAATACATAAATCAACTTGTTTCGCTTATACAAATTTGTAATTTTTCATTATTGTCCACAGATCGGATACGTATGATCATTTTAAGCTAGAATCCATTATGACGACTGTTTAGCCTTATACACCACGTAACAACTAACAAATCTCCATTTAGTAAGTACAGTATACAGCACGGAACTGTTGTTTTTTTTTTTAACTTACTTTCTCGAGCCGTTTGTAAAGAAATACATTTTTTTTGTAGTATGGAGAGTCAGGTTACCCCGGAATCTCGCCCTTCAACCTGAGTTGTCGACATTTTCTTTGATTCATCCTGCAGAGGCGTGACTCAGCAGTTTTTCTCCTCAATGGCAAATCGACACAGGACGCCATTTCTAGGATCCTTCGTAATCGCTGGTGTTCCTAGTACTTCCTTCTCCAGTAAAATAATATAGAATGGTTCGAATCTCTCAGAGGATTATGTGAGTACCTCGCGTGCATCTCTTCATAAAGGTTGGTGGAAATATACTTCGAAAATTAGTGACTCCTAATGTGATACTACAGTGAACTAATGGATACGCAGGATTATTCAAATCTTTATCCTCATTACGGGGAACCGCTGTCCAAATTATTTTCGGTTCTAGGACACTTAGAAGTAATCACATTGTAGGTTAATTTCGAATCCTTTTGATAATGGGCTATTTTCAATTTTAATTCTTACTAGGAGAGATCTCTGCTCCAATTATTATTAATCCTGTTTACTATAATTAAGTTCCTCATAAATAATTGTTGAACATCTTGAGAAACATATATGTCCGTTGTCTGTAAAACTATATTTTACTGATTTGTAATAAATAAACTTGAAATGAACCACTTTATTCTGTCTTTTCCCACCGTTGTTCACAACCAAGCAAGAGATTCAGTATTTTATTAGAATTTTGCAATAATACCTAATGGAAAGTAACTAAGGACCCATGTTATCCTTCAAGGAACCTTGAGATCAAAAAGAACAAGTTCTACCTGAGACTATTAGCCGCAAGGTAAGATTTAATATTAAAAAAGACCATGACAGATATTTGCGAAAAACATTGAAAAAAACAGTTGTAAAATTTCTAATTATGCTTCACCAACTCAACGGAGAATGCTAAGTTTGCGGTGTCAAGTAGTGTAATTGAAATCTGTTTTTGCAAGATTTAGAGACGGTTTTTAATTACGCTATTATTTAGGTAGATAGGTATGTATAGTTTAATTTTCGGTTTTTGGTGAAGATTTCTAAATTTGCTTCTAATATGTCGATCATCGTGAACAGCCATATGAAAATATATCCCACTAAAAAATAAATACGTTTTTTAGACCCTTTTATATAATTACAATCAAATTGATAATTACCCCCCCAAAATTATCGTTATCAACGTCGGCAACGATGCAGTAGTAATATTTATATGGTTTACCTGTAATCAAAAAAACATTTTATATTTTTATCCAATAAAGAAATAATTTCAAGTAAACGTTTATGCAATAGGTCTCGGTTCGATTCCCGACATGGATAAAAAGAAATGTTTATTTAAGAGGGTGTTTTTCCACTTGAATATTTCATAGTCCCTGGACTGGTACCTGATGCGTAAGACTGATTGGTGTACCAATGCAACGCCTTATGCACCATTTGGTGCGAAAAGGAAACAAACAAATGGTTGGAAAATTTAAAAAAAATAGTGCTTACTTCTGCAGAGGTAAAACCAGGAATAGCTAGATGCGCGTGTGTCTCACGGCCCAAAAACCCAGAAAAGTTCAATTTTTTAGCGTCTGAACGGCCGTGCAACCCTAAAAAAGTTTTCATTCACCGCTCCGATTTGTGGATCGGAAAGAGTGTGCGGAAAGGGGGTGGCGCACCCCTATTTTCTTCCCTGCAGAAAGAAGCTATCATTAGATTTTTTTCCTTTTTTTTGAGTTTCTGTGTTTTTTTATGTTGATATGTCTTTTACTCATACTGATCATCGTGGTTTCCGATGAGACAGAGTTTAATTTACATACATCATCATTCCTTTCCGCACCTAAAGGTTTATAGGGCACTGCATTGGTACACCAATCGCAGCGTATCTTAATTTTTTTTACATGAAGGTAATGTGATCAGTCTTACGCTTCGGGTACCAGTCCAGAGACTGTGAAATTTTCTAGTGTAAAAACATCCTTTTAAATAAATATTTCATATCAACCATGTTGGGAATCGAACCCGAGGCCTTTTATATGGTAGGCAAATGACTAAAAAGGTTTATTCTAATCAATATGAACACGGTTATGAAACTAAAAATAAAAATAAAGCAATGTTGCCATTTCGTAAGAAGACAAAGACACAGAACCCCTTGATGCACCGAGCTGTACAGTTATATTATAAGGAAATACCATTAGAAATAAGAGAACAAAAATGATTATTTCATTTAAATGTAAGTTAAAAAAATGTTTGTAGCAGATAAGTTAGCTCTTAAAATGTAATTGTATTCGGGTTGGCTTTAAAGAAGTTTTTTTTTTAAGTGTACGTACGTTTAAAAAAGTTAATAATTAGTAAATATTTAAATAATAATTTGTTATGAGTTAATATTACGACATTCAGATATTATTTTTGTACTATTTAACAACTTAATAAAATAAAAAAATTAATGCGCACGTTACACCACGAGACCGACGTATATATACTTTATATTTAAATCTTGTTTGCCTATCCGCTTGTACACCTACCGTCAAACGAGGTTATTATGTCAGTCACGGAGTTTAATCGAAACACGTACATAGGTATTAAAATAAAAACATCTAGGTATATCATTTGAATTTTTCTTTTTCTAAAATAAAACTTTTTAAATTGATGTAAAAGGCCTTTAACCGTTGAAATAATAAATTTAAGAGCATACCCATGCATGTTTTATCGTTAATTCTTGGTAGTTCGCAGCCAATGGAGCACAGTTTTTCCGAACTTACGATGGTCTTGCCATTATTTTTGCAGGCCGTGGCCATAGTCCCCGAAAGGGTCACCGCGTCCCCATTCAAAGGTAAGACAAACCGCTCTGATATGCTTCGCAATAATTCCGAATACTTAGGATCTGTCTGGTAGGTCTGGAAATGTCATGGGATTATACATATTAGGTACAACATTATTGGCTATTAGAACCACAGAGACATGCCCAGTACGACAAATATGCAGAAATAAGAACTCGTAATTAAACATAGGGAATTTATTATACGGCACAAGTGCCTTTTACAATATAAAATAAAGCAATATAATGAGTGCAGTTTTATAAATAAAATATAATATAATATTAAAACATGGATATATATATTTAAAAGAAAAATAACAAGAAAAATATATGTACATATTATACACGGTTTTTCAGGCCAGACCGCGAAACATCAAACAAACATTCCTTATGGTAAAGCTTTAAAAAAAATAGTTTTTTTTTTTTAAGTAGTTTTTTTTTATGTTCTCAAAATGGAGTAAATCTTTAATTTCTCGGACTAGCATCTCTTCCGCAAACCCCAACACCTCCCCAAAAAAAAAATGCGATAAAAACGTATTTGACCAACGAAGTGATACGCACCAGACGCGGACAAGGGAAGCGGCTGGGTAGGAGAGAGGTAGGGGTTTTCGTTGGAGGGACAGTTTGTCCGAGAAATTAAGGATTTACTACATTTTAGGATTACATTTTTTTTAAAGTTTTTTTTAAGTAACTTTTGGAAAAAAAATATTTGGATTTTTTTTTAAGCTAACCATGTGGGATCTTCCTCTGAAGTTTCGCGGTCTGGCCCTGAAAAACCGTGTATATATGTCAGCATTAACAGCAGTTAACATCAGATCATTAGCATAAGTAGCTATAGATGCCCTATACTTAATTTAAATATTGTTGTTATTACCTTCATACTATCCACATATAACGCATCAATTGATGCCCCATCTTTGTAAGTACATATGTCAATAATAATATGATTGTCTTTCTCATATTGGTTTACAATATGGAAGTAGAAGAAAGTACTCGCTGCGAATTTCTTGAACAACTTCCCGTTTGAGCGCCTCACCACGTAGAAAATTGTCTAGAAACAATATTTATTTATTTCGAGTTTACAATGACTTTTTTTTTAAATATACCAAAATCAGTCATATTAAAACAAAGAATTAAACATTTCTTTCCCAAAGTAAGAATTTAGAAGGAAATTGAGAATACATGTTTTTTAATTCTAAAGTACAAAAATAAAAATTTTCAAACATGTTTGTTTAATAAATATTTTACGTTTTTTATTAGTAATAATAATATTCTCAAATGGCCATATTTTGTGTGCCTTATCTGCCTACAATTTACTTGTATTCTTAGACTTTTTTTTTTTTACATATTTATTACAGCAATTCACAAGTAATTATTTATGCAACAAATTAATTAAGTAGTAAAAGTAAACATATGTATATATATTTTTTGCTGTTGGTTCATCTAAACTGTCTAACTAGGGATAGCTTCCCCGTTCTAAGGCAGTAAATTATGTATTTTATAATAATATCAAAAAGTAATTACAGTGTTGTTATTATGTGTGCTTTTTTAGTCTTAAAAGTAAATAATAAATATACTGTGAAAACATAAAAAATACCAAAATCTCTATATCCTAAGTCCTAAGTCATTACTAGTAAAACAAGAAATCAGCTTACTTCTTTCTACATCGGACAACAATTTGGCTGACTCCCTCCGACCAATATGGATTAAAAATGCAGTCAACACTTTCCTCAGCCTGGCAATCCTACCACATTTCCATGAATATGGGATAAGGTTATATATCCTCGGGCCTATATAATATTGCTGCCTTTGAGCCAAAAAAGTATTAACTCGTCTCTGTAGAATCAGATCCTTATTGGAGTGTCTAGTATTATGAACATGACAAACCCTTGCGTATTTTCCCCTGTTGAGATGCGTGACCGCTACTGACCTCAATATATACTGTTGACGAATATCCAGCACTTGAAATTTTTTGAAGAGCAAATCACTCGGGTATCGGTATGTTTTTTTTAAATATAACTTTAAATATAGCTGCTGAAGCCATAGTCGTTTTAGTGCAGCTTCCCCAGCCAGTCAGACCATACGTCAGAATTGAATTTACCAATCCATAATACAATTGTTTTAGTTCTTTAATCCTTAGTATATTTCTTAAAGGTATGAAAAAATTAATCAAACGTTTTATTTTATTGGAAATTTCTTCAGTTTGTAGGTTCTCATAAATTTATCTATTTTTAAACCCAAATATTTTACACTAGTGACATTTTCCAATATTGTACATTTACAATTTATATCATTTATGCAATGATGTAATTTTAATTCATACCCGGAGTTTGGTTGCCCTACCGAAGATGGGATTCTTTATAACTCATTGGTGCGAAGCAGACATGAGTGTGCACCCTACGAGTTGAAGTACTCTACTATGCTGGAGATGGAAATTTCTGAGTTGTTTTAATTAAAAGAGTACGGATACTATCCGTGATTGTACCCGTCAAACTTCATACTGGGTATGCTTGACTACAGTAATTTGGAGAGAAAAGAAGAAATGCATATTTGCTTATGTAATTTTTCCGATTGATCCATGGTATCACGATCAGTGTGATGGAAAATATTTTTCTTTATGTTCCTAATAACTACCTTAGACATAGGCAGCATAAGCTGTTTTATATTCCTGCTTGCAGAACTAGCCTGCCAATGGAAATGCCAGTAGGAAGAGCAATGTCTTTACTCAACCGTATCTAAAACATTTAAGTTTGCAAGTGAAAATTCTTGATGGAAGTTCATTGTAATTTATTATATAAATAAAACACGAGTGATACTTTAATCCACAAATTTGGAATATCCAGTGACCAGTTTCATCGCTTTCGCGACATCTTCGAGACTGGTATCTTTATTAAAGAGTTAAATGTATTTATACAGAATAGAGGTAAGGATAGATAATTCAAAGTTATATGTAAGTAAATTCAATAAAGTTTTTTTTATCTTAAGGATCATTATTAACAAATTTTCTTTGGGTTAACTAATGGATTGATATAATGCTATTTTAATGAGTTTAAGTATTTTATTTTTGAATTATCTATCCTTACCTCTGTTCTGTATAAATACATTTAACTCTTTAATAAAGATACCAGTCTCGAAGATGTCGCGAAAGCGATGAAACCGGTCACTGGATATTCCAAATTTGTGGATTAAAGTATCACTCGTGTTTTATTTATATAATAAATCAACCGTATCTCTTCGTATATCGATATCTTCCGTGTTACTGAAAGAAAAATCAGAGAGGATAGCTTCCTTTTACTCTAATAACTGGCTATTTTTATTTTATCATCATATACGTTTAGCTCGTGAGTATAATTTTAACTTTTCTCTTATTGATCCGTTTGATTGTAACAAATTAACATTTAAAATGCGCGTTTTTAAACACATATTTCTATCTTATACTTAATAATTTCTATAATAAAATCTTATTTTTTATCTAATTCTTTATATTTGACATATTTTTACACTTGTCCACCCTCATTCCATTATAACACACTCTCACACACTTACACTCACACAAACACACTAACATGTATTGTACGAGTATTTCATGTATTTCTGTCTCTGTATATATGTCATATTTTTTTACGTGTATTACTGTTGACATCCCCAACAAATAAAATAAAAAAACTTAACTTATAAAAATAAATTGAAAGTGCAATACAGTTTATATGTGTCAGAACTGAAGTTCATGTTAGGTTAACTAACGATTCTATGCAATTTATCGTGTTAAATGTAATTTATTGGGTTTTAATATAAAAAAATTGTGTGTGATCTATGTACACAAAGCATTTTATTTTAAACATATTTAATTTATTGTTATCCTGCAAAGTAGCGATGATTGACAAACGACCTTTTCATGAAAAAATAGGCATTTGGCTATTACACAATTGTCGCAAGAAGGGAAATATTAAAATAGAAGTTACCAGAGTGATTCCATCGAACTTCGTGCAATTTACATGATTTGTTCGTGCATTTTCTTGCAAACGATCTTGCTCCGAAAAATTAAATGAAAGCTGTGGGAAATGCATTTTTATTTTGAAAAATAAGATAAATTTCTGATAGCACAGCAAAGATAAGAATCAAATAATATTGTATCTACCTCATCCATTGTCCACTGTAAACCCTTGGCATACTTTATGTTATTATATTGAATCCGGGCGGCTTCAACGATAGAAACTCTTAAGGGCTGCTCAATAATTATGAAGAATTTTTCAGTCATTCCTACAACACAAATATTAATAACGAGATTAATGATTACGTTAATGGTATTTTGTTAATGATCCTTTGTTTTATTGGTTCATTGTGTGATGGCGTTAAAATGTATTTTTCTAAAGTAAATTTCCGACAATAATAACAGAAATGTTTTTTTTTAATTGCTTGTAAAATAATAATTGTATTGATTCCGTAATTCAGGTTTTCATGATATCAAATCCTAGCAGGAAAAAGTCCATAACTCTCTAGTTATATCAAATTTAATAATAAAATTTTAATCTTTGTTATTAAAGATTAAAGACTCATTTAAATTTTGACTATTTTGAGACAAATTATAGGGAAATATCACGTGCTACAAATACCAGTAAAAATATATGAAATGAATTTAGAATAATCAATTGTATTTTCAAAATCAATGTGGATATTGTGGAGAAGTGTTTTCATACATAAATGTAAAAAAGAAATTCAATAAAAACACGTCCGCAGAAAAACGCAACGCGTTTGGCCTTGGTTGTTGTGACGTCAAGATTCATGATATTGTTCTCCACAAATTCAATGGCAAGGAACAAATAAACATGAATCGTGACGTATTAGGGGCGTGGCCAATGAAATAACCGTTTTTGCGAGAATTCAAAATTACAAATTTAAAAGTATTTTTTATGCTACAAATAATTAGCAAAAAAAAATTTTTACTGGACAGGTTTTCATGGATATTTTTTGCTTTAAAAATGTAAAAAAAATATATATATATTTACCCATTGTCTATAGATCTGTTCTCTGTATGAAGAATGTAGTATCTCAGTTAGACACGTTTCTAAGAAAAACTCGGTAAAAGAAAATAATGTTGTTTTTTTTCTAGTTTAAATACTATTACGTCATCACTATATGCCATGTACGGTCACTATATTTTTGTCTGCGTTGCGTCTTTCCCACATCAATATAAACAAATAATACCGTCTCTTTCGTACTGACACGGAACCTAAATTCTTTGAGTACCTAACAAAGAGATCGATGTAACGGTGTTGTCCTATTTTCACCCGAATGTTGCATTTTTTAAAATGCAGAATAGTAGAAGTCGTTTTATGATCTTAACTAGTTTTAAGTTTTTTTTTTAGTTAAATCGTTTTCGTTTTTAAGGTGCGATATATTGATTTGATTATTAATAGTATAATGCAGATTTGTAATTATACTATTTAAGCTCACCTTGTGTAAAATATAACTTTGTTTTCCGAATGAAAAATGTATGAAAATTTTAAGCATCTAATTTGAGAAGATCTGACACATGCTGTTGTAACGCTGTGATTGCCACACAATCTTCGTTTAAGAGTTCCTTTCGTGTTTTAATAATTTAATTTAAAAACCTTTAATCTTATGATATTTTTGTTTGTGAATTTTTAATAATGCGGATTTTGACTAAAACTAAAAATTTATTATACGAGTGGAGATTTTAGCTAAAGTAATACTCACCAAAGCTGTGCATGTATCCTGGATTTAACGGCCGAGTGGCGAGAACTTTTGCCTGAATAATTGCTCTGTCAAACATTTTCCCTAAAAGGGTTAATAAAATTAAATAACATGTTTCCTGCATTAAATAGTAGTAGTACTCGCTCATTTAAAAATAAATTTTGTTTAGTAATTTAATGTTATTAAGTGTTGGCTATACCTAAATTAATTGTATTTTATTTTATTTGGGAAACCAACTGTTCTACATACAAATATATAGTAAACAACAGGTATGTATATTGTATAAACTCAGAACCAATAACAGATTTTCACAAAGTGTAGAAAGTTATCAAAGAAAATATAATACATATAATTGAAATATAAATACGTATAAGTTTATACATATAAAAATGCTTTTTTCACATACATATTTTTTTAATAATCAAAGAAGATACATATTTGTTTTAAATGAACGGTTATTGTAAATGGGGCAGGATTAGGATAAGGATGCGCGAAGAGAGGATAAGGAGGGGGAGGGGGATGTACATATTTATTATTATAGTGTCTATTTAGTTACATAATGCATTTTAAGTGTAAATTTTAAATTTGACAGAGTGATGTTTCTGTAGTATTTGTCTTTAAATTTGGTATTGTACACTGAAAAAGTCCAATGAAAAAAACATGAACATCCAATGTTTTACTTATTAGTCGACGAAACAGGTGGTACCGTCTACAAATCCTGGCTGGAATATGTATTGTTATTAAACTAAGTAATTCTGCACAGTCAACTATTCTTGCAAAAAAATTGTGAAGCAATAGTTGATCCGCACACGCTCTGCTGAATTGTGGAGAAGTGATTCCATGGTGGGTGGAGGCAGCGAGAGTTGATACATAAGAAAGGTTTTGTATTTTAAGTACATACAGATTTGTTCAGAATGTTTTCTATTCCTGTTATATATTATACGGTTTAATTGTGATTCCATTTCTTAGATACGTTTTCCAAATGGCTTCTAACAAACGTATAATATGATGAAAAAAGGGCCTTTGGATTATCAAAGTGTTTACTCATTCGAATTATGAAACCTAACATGCTCAATGCTTTTGAGGCCATTTAATATTTTACAAAAACTAAAACAGTGGTGTATTCGCCGCATTTATAGAAAATATAATGAAATTATATGTTACCATCTGTCGAAAAGGGAAACCGAACAATGGTGTATGCAGGGCCTCGCATTGTTGTAGATATTCCAGTATTGTATACATCTCCTGTAAAAAATGTGCGTTATTATAATTACAACATTTTCAAAGTAAAAAAAATCCAAAGGGAAACTGAGGAAGAGAAAGTTAGACTGAAAGGAAAAGATCTGGAAAAGTAAAATGCAATGGAAATGTGGTGGTGTTATCAGGCTTAAGAGAGTGCTGGTCTCGTTTCTTAATGCCATCGGTCGGGTGTGACTAAGGAATAAAAAAACATAGGCACTTTGAAGTTGATATATACTTCATCAGTTAGAGTACAACTCTACAATATGGACTCCTTTATACAATTGTCACCAAAATTCTCTTCTCTTCAAAATTCTTAAGAAACATAAATTTTAAACTTGGAATTCATCATTAATTTTTAAATTACTTTTTTAATTAAAAAAATTCAATTTGTTAAAAATGAATGATTTTTAATATTTTTCATTTATTATTTTGAATATTGTTTTTATTATTTTGTATATAGTTTTAAAATGTTAATATCGGTATCATACGTATTATTTTATAACTTTTCTGCATTCCATTTTTCGACATGTTTAAATTTTTATTATTTATATTTTTCTATTATTATTTTGTAAATTGTTTTGATTATTTTGCATATTGTTTTGATTACTTGTATATTATTTTAATATGTTAATAAACATTTTTGATTTATATATCGAAGAGTCCCGACTTAAACACAGAATTTTCTAACAAGTCAGGACATAAAAAACATTTAATTGTGTCTATGATAAAATTGTGTATTTTGTTCATTAAATAAATAAATAAATGATAAAAGAAAAATTATAGATGTGTTAAATTTATTCAATGTGGGATTGCCCGGAACTGTTATCTCTCATCAACTTCAGGGTGCCTGGAAGAATGACTAGACAGGTGCCACCAATTTGTAGCAACAATTCACGGACAGTGTATACTTGTAATGCCGTATTAAACATATTGCATGAACTCTGCAATATTTATTCCCACGTATCGGATATATTTAGTGTAGGGAATCGTTCCTAGAACACAAACCTTTTGAACTTTTTCAAAGATGGTGAATGGTAATTAAACCTTTAGTATAATTATTACATGAAATAGCACTTTATGATTTTCATGCTATACAAATAATTTTTAATATTTTATAACCTAAATTGTTTTAAACTTCTGCTGAATGTATTATACAGGGTGTTCATTAAACCCTGTCACATCTGAATCCACGATGATCAGCGTGAGCAAGAAGACATATTGGCACATTAAAATATTTTTTAGAACGAAAAAAATTTAAAAAAATAAAATATAAAAAAAAGCAAATGGTTGCTTACTTCTGCAGGGGAGAAATGAAGAGGGGGGAGGGGGGAGTATGATACTGCGCCGCGCATTGGGTTTATTTTTTTATTTTAAATCTTAGGTAATAAAAAGTAATGTTTATTTTATAAATATTCAAACCAAATATGTTTATAAAATAAAATAAGTATCTTATCCATTTATTTATATAATTCAGTGGTTAATAAAATTATGTGCCGAAGAGTTAAAATAAAAA
Organism: Micrasema longulum; assembly: GCF_059751315.1. Classification (NCBI taxonomy): domain Eukaryota; kingdom Metazoa; phylum Arthropoda; class Insecta; order Trichoptera; family Brachycentridae; genus Micrasema; species Micrasema longulum. The sequence continues at coordinate 116,688 of NW_028279067.1, forward strand.
AAATTATAATCAAAATTAGGTAATATTTCTATTGGCGGGCAAAATGAAACTCTTGTTGACAGGGGCAGTTTGTATACATGCATACATACAAAATTACATTTACTAGTAATTTCCGTATTTCTATTACGTAAATTACAAGTATTTGCAAAAAACAGCACAGTATTGAAGAAGTCTCATTACTGGAAACCACTTGTTAAATAATGATTGATGGATTTTAGATTATAAAAATGTATTATGAACTAGTTAAGTACCATTTTCATCAATAAGCGGATGAGCGCTGTGTGTTACAAGGTTCAGGTGTTCTGTCAACTTCAGTGACTTAGTCCTTTCCAGGTTTTCCGGATTTATCCTAAAAGAATAAATATATATATTAATATGCAAACTCTTAGATACTGAAAAATAAGTTGTAAAAATAAACATTGCATTTTTATATTCGATAAGTCTGTCGTCAACAATGTTTTTAGTATGTCCAAATGCTTGCAGACTGGCTGGATTTTCTCTCTAGGGAGTTGTTTATATTTAAATTTGTTGCAACAGAGAGGGAAAACATTTTTAAGAAGGGAATATGGGAGTCAAGGGATTTACAGGGCTTATGACCTGTCATTGGCTGGTTTAAGTGGCCACTTTACACACTGTGTAAAATGGTGAATGTTACAGTGTGTAAAGTGGCCACTTAAACCAGCCAGTGACAGGTGATAATCCCTGTAAATGCCTAGACTTCCATATTCCCTTTTTAAAAAATCCTCTCTGTTGCAACAAATTTAGAGTCTGTCTTCAGTTTCGAACATTCTAATACTAAAAATCTTAGATAATATTTAACAAAATTTATGTAATTATAAACTCGAACTGTTTAATTACAGTAAGTTAACATAAAAATTGTCTTTGTACACCTAATATTAATTTATATAATCAATGGTCTATGGTTAATACTCTTAATTAATCCAATATCACATGGTATATCTAACTTATTTGTCATAAGTCGAGTTAATCCTTTTTTCAATCAATTTTACTATCAACATATTACAATAGATATGAAGAACATTTTAGAGAAGGTAATATAGAAGTCAAGGCATCTACAGGGCTTATGTCCGGTTATTGGATGGTTTAAGTGGCCACTTTATACACTGTGTAACATTCACCAAATTGCCCATATTTGAACATCTATATTCCTTCAATCCTTTCATCTGTTGATGTTTGTGAAGTCAAAGAACTGAAACTTATATTTATGCGGGTGAAATATATCTAATTGAATTATTTCGCCTACATACTAGGCAGCGCCTGATTTTATTTTTTCTTTAATTTCTATACTTCTTCATGAACCAGATGGATTTATCAACAATATTTTGAGTTTTGTTGTTTGAGTTTGTAGACTTCTATATTACTTTCTGTATATGTTTATGACTACCAACACATAATAAAAAATACCAAAATAACAACAACAAATAAGTTCTGAATGTTTGGAGGTCAAATTTCAAAAAAATCTCAATAAAGTATAAAAATTTACATATCTCCCAAACTATACAACTTTAGCTAGGGAAAGATAGGTCCAATAATTAGCAAATGACCTCTTCTGTATGCGAATTTGCTATGGCGGGTTCAGTTCCAGTCACCCTGTATATAAATGGTATTAAAATAATATTATTATTTTTATTTTTATTATTAATAAAACATATAATACAACAATTACATAAGAAGAAACATTTTTTTGACAATACATGATATCATCCAAAGTAATACATCCGAAATAAAAAGAAAACATTATTGTATAAGAAACATAAAACACCATCTTATAAAAACTACATTAATAATTATCAATATCAAAAAGATTTAGGAAATATTTTTTTATTGCGACACTTCTGGATTTTTTATTCATTTTTTCGTGTCTTAGCTCATCAGGCAGTTTATTATATTCCCAATGGCCAATATTTTCCAAGGACCTACTGCCAAACTTTGTTGGGCGAAACTTAGACACATTAAGATTCCTTGAATAACGCGTATTGTAATTATGAATATTATGACCAAATGTGTGTTTTAAATTTGAGTGAGCAGAAAATATCACTGTTCAAATACCTGTGAATTATGGTGGCTTCATTTAAAGCATACAGTTCATCGCCAAATGGGTACACGGATACTGATGCGTTATCTGACATGCTTTTTCCCATGTTGAAAACTACTGAAAGTCTGAAACATTTAATTTTCAAACTTATAATTAGAAATCAAACAATGATTTGAGTCTACTGAACACTTTATTTTATTTTAACAAATATAAACATATAAAAATAAAAACTTCGTGACAATTGTTTCGCCTTATTAGGGTATTTTCAAACGAATGTGAAGATTATTTGGATTGAATGTCCTTATATAGTTATATAATTCAAGGTACTTAATAAGTTTAAATATGGAGTTCTACAAAATAAACACCAAATCAATCAATATTTAATTTTCAAATCATTTAAAATACTTTAGAAGTAAAAACATATTTGTGACTTGAAATGAAATCAGAATTTTAAATACAGAGCAACTGTCTATCGTTTTATTTAATAAATTTATTTCACATGTTCATATTTATTATTTAATTTAATTTAATTTTTAATCTTCGTCAACTTATGACAACATGGTTTTAATAAAATTGAATAATAAATAAAGTTTTGTTCATCACATTTGGTTGTGAATTATTTGCATGTTTATACAAACCTGCTAAATATACTGCGACAGGGTTCTGGGGCGGCGTCTGTACCAAATTCACTGACAATTATTTTTTGGGCTTGCAGATTTTTTTTATAGGTATCGGATTGGAGAAATCTACATTGGTAGGACACTTCTCCATTACAAAAAGTAAAACTGAAATAAAAAGAAAAATATGAGAATTCTATTTATTTATTTATTTATTTACACTCTTTTTCAAAATACAATTCCATGTTCACTTTGCCCAGCTAACAAGATTACATACCCCGTTCCAAGCTAGGCAATTATATTTTAATATATTATAATAGTTAACAAATTAATATAGAGCACAGACAAACAAAATATAAATTTATTCGTATACACATTTTGATACATATATATACTCACACATATATATATATATATATATACACATGTACATACACACACACGTACACACACCCATGCACATACACATACATACATTCATAAAAACATAGACAATTTATTTATGCAAAACTTCATGTTGTCATCTATAAATATTTTTTTTAAAATTATTCCTTTTTTTTATATTTTATTTTCGACATCCAGTAAGAATCTCCAATCCGTGGCATCCATCAACTTTTCTGACTCCCTACGACCAATCTCATGAAAGAGCATATATTATTAATATTTAAAGCATTAACTTTGTATTTAAACATTTTACTTAATGTTATTAAATATTTGTATATAACCCTTACCGATTTTTCTCTGCCTACCGGTTTCGAGACGTACCCGTCTCTTCGTCAGGACACCAATTAAACCAACATTAGTTGGTTAGACGGCCAACTGTGAAACATGCGTCGCGGGTTCGATTCCCGCCAGTTGCAAGAAAAAAATTCAAGAAAGATTTTTTCTCAATTGGTCTGGGTGTTGTGGTGTATATTTCATTACCTCCTTCCATATCCTATCTTCCCTTCCTGCTGACAAGCCTCTAAATAGAGGCGTAATCTTTTTTATCAATTCAATTTTAAGTAATGCATTTGCTACTTGCACATTCATTTGCTAATTACACATGAAATGTGATCCCAACCCATGAAAGTGGGGCAAAGTGGGGGGATTATTGGACACAGTCCGATGTATTCCAATATGATTGTACGCTCCTTCTGGACTATTCTTAATTCTATGACTTCATTATACAATTCCTAAAATTTTCAATAAGATTCCTAAGCAGAATTTTAAGAAAAACTCATTAAATGGGTAATATGTAGCAAGGCTTTTTATTGATTATTATTTTATGTTAAGAGTCATCTATTAGAATTTTTCAAATCCTGGCAAAAAACACATAAAAGTGTTCATTCTGCAGCGCCAAAAGAACTTCATACGAATACACCTAAATTGCTGCAATAAACACAGCGCATTTTGTTCAAGGGCATTTTTTATAAATTGAACAGTATCTACATTACGTTTTTATAAACCATGTTTTTTTTATGTTTATAAATTAGCTAGATCTGATTTTGTATAGTTTATCTTTAAGCATAGTTAATCATAAATGTTATTTGGCTTTTTTATTATTGACATTTAATTGATTTATCGTCATTATTATTAATTAAAACGAAGATACAATTGTCAATACATGGGGAAGACCGAGGAGGGTTGTAACAGAGGAGTGTTGTAACAATGGTGATTTCAAGAAATCTATGATGGATAGAGAACTGGTAACATCGCGCATTTATTGCTTTTTTGATGCGCCATCTTATGCAGTTGTCAACAACAGTATACAAGGAGTGGTTGGTTGGGTGTATACGACATCTGGACGGAAAAAATACAAAAATATAGTTTTTCGCTAATAATTTGAAGGCCTGTTATTCGATACGTATTACGTAAACAATGACGTGATATTATTTTTAATATGCTCTGACTATTCAAATTTCAAAGCGTGTTTTTTTTTTTATAGCTCGCCTCTAGTTTTTTTATTTAATATAATATAAAGTTACAACGTGTAAACAAAAAGAAATACATAATAACGTAAAAGTACAGAAACGAAAAACGAAACGGAATACCCCACCAAAAAAGAAGCAACTTCTTGTGCTTGCTGTGGTATTACAATATTCATAATTTAAGTACAAAATACACATATATTTCCAAAAAAAAATGAAGGTATCTAAAACATTTTTTTATAAATAAATGCATATACATATGCATGCAAATGAGCATGCGTCCGCACGCATGTATAATTACCCACACATATACACGCACACTCACTCACACGCACATACACATTCACCCACATACATAATATAACATGGTGAAGAAAATTATAAAATAAGGTTTTCAAGTTACTTAACAAAAGAACTTTAAGTACTGTAGAAAAAAACATTGGAAAAAGAAAAAAACAAAAAAAACATATTTACTTAATTTTAAAATAAAAAACTTAAATATGATTTAAATGTTCAAAAGCAACATTTAATTAAGGAGGTTTATAAACAAATATTTTTACCTTTAGTTTGAATTTTAAAAATACATAAAAATAATTATAGAAAGCTCTGCTGGGGTCTTTCTATGGGGTATTTCTCCTTCACACACATAAAAATGGTAGGAGTAAATATAATACAATCTATGAAACAAGATAAAAAAAGATACAACTATTTGAGCCACCTAAAATGACAACATCGTTTGGTCAGAAGAGTCACATGTACATTACTCCCAAAATTTTTATATAACTAAAATATAATTAAGTTCTTCATCTCTGTTGTAATATGTTAATATAAACAGCTCCCCAGGGAGTTGAATCCAGCCCTTGTCTACAAAAATTTGGACAAACTCAAAATATTGTTGATAAATTACCTGGTCCATGAAGAAGTATAGAAATTGAAAAAATAACATTTTCAGGCGTTGCCTAGTATGTAGGTGAAATAATTAAATTAGATGAATCTCACCGGCACAAATAAAGGTTTCAGCTCTTCAACTTCACAAACATCAACAGATGAAGGAATTGAAGGAATATAGATGTTCAAATATAGGCAGAATGGTGAATGTTACACAGTGTGTAAAGTGGCCACTTAAACCAGCTATTGATAGGTCATAAGCCCTGTAGATGCCTAGACTTCTACATTACCTTTTCATAAATGTTCTTCATCTCTGTTGTAATATGTTAATAAAAATAAATAATATCATCTACGTTAAACATGAATTGTTTCTCTTACCTGCGCAATAGTGCTAAGCCATCAAAAACGTGTTTGTATTCCATTTCCCCAACCTTGAAACGACCAGGACCATTCCTTACGAGGGTTCCATTGACCCAAGTCGGTATTTGACCTGACAAAAGTTGACATTACGTCACAAAACTTCATAAATAAAATATTTTCTGGTGCATAGGCACAACTAACCTGCCATACCTCTATTTCAGGCATGCTCAACAAATATTTTTTTAATGTATATTTTTTTTGCACCACAATAGGCCAGAAGGCCCAAAATCAGTGGTGAATTCCATCACAGAACACCCAGGCTTGAGAAAAATCACATTTTAATTTTTGTGCTCTCACCGGGAATCGAACCAGGAACCTTCCGTGCGTGAGTCAAGCGTCTTGACCACTACAACACGAAGGCCGCCGTGTTTTCTGTAGCATACCTCTATTTCTGACACGCTCGACAAATAAATTATTTTCTGTAGCATACAACTACTATGCCATACCTCTATTTCAGGCACGCATGACAAATAAATTATTTTCTGTAGCATACAACTACTATGCCATACCTCTATTTCAGGCACGCTCGACAAATAAATTATTTTCTGTAGCATACAACTACTATGCCATACCTCTATTTCAGGCACGCTCGACAAATAAATTATTTTCTATAGCATACAACTTCCGTACCATACGTCTTTTTCTGGCACGCTCGACAAATAAATTATTTTCTGTAGTATACAACTACCATGGCATACTTCTATTTCTGGCACACTCTACAAATAAAATATTGGTCTGCCGTGACATATACTAACACAATGTTTCTTAACAGGTTTATCAGAGACTAATAATTATTTTGAGATTAGGACCACAAACTTGGTATTTAGAAAAAAAATATATTTGCATTATGACGACAGAATATCTACAAATAGTAACACTGACCACTGTTTGTGCCCTTCAATGGTTCCAGAATTTCCTCTTGACAAGTGCGGAAACTATATCCAAGAAGGTCCTTATTTGGATGTAGTGATGTTGTTTCATTTTTATTTTGAGCATTCTGAAAAAATAAGAAAATAATAAAATGAAAGGAAATCAAGAAATACAATTTTTTTCGTGAAAAGCAACTCGCCCTCTGTCTAGCCAGCCCCACATAAATGTACCAACATATCGACTGCTCCCGGTGGTGCTATTCCGAATCTTATCTACCCTCTAGACTCTAGACCTATAGAGTGCTTGATTTGGGAATTTTTGTTTTTTGCATGGGACTTCGCTTTGCTTCATATATGGTCACACTGATGATGAAACGTCAAATTAATGTCAAACTGTGAAATTTCAATTAGAAAAACGAATACAGTTTGGTCAATAAGGAACTTCAGCTTTACGGAAAATTGGATACAAAAATGTATTTTTTTCGCGTGTTAAAAATTAAACGGCAAAGTTTCTTGATAATGTACGCAAAAAAATTCAAAATATTTCAATTAAAAAGAACCGTTTTGAACGACGTTACTGGTTCATTAAATCAACCAACGATAAGAGAACTGTGAAAGATATACGGTTAACTTTCCGTAAATAGACCAATCGGCAGAACTGACAGAGAATAAGCGAAGAGAACCCCTGACGTCACACGCGGAAATATTTCAGAAATACAATCATAGCACTGATAATGCGATACATCAAATTAAAGCTTTCCCATCCAATCCAGTGTTTTGGATGATGCAATACAGTTCTAAATGAAAATCATCATATTTGGTTTTACGTGTTGGCGTTTACCAATCAGTGCAGTGCGCAGCCATAAAAGAAGCAAAGCGAAGTTCCATGTAAAAAATATAAATTTTATTTGATTTATTTGGGATTCTTACCGCTTTTTACATAAAAAATAAGTAGAAATAAATTAACAGTACTAGAGCCTATTGAATAAATACACTGTTAATCTAATGTGTCGTTTGCATTCATGTATGTGCGAATGAATGTGTGAGCATGTGTTGTGTCGGTGCGTCAATAAAAAAAGTAATTTAAAACGTGTATAGGAATAAATAGTTTATAGCTATAAAGTGTTATATCGCCAATTTATTTCTAACATTAATTTGTAAATACAATTTTTTTTATACGTATTTATTAACATTTTTTGTTTTGTTTAAATTCTTTGAAAGTTATTTACAATTTGCTTTTTAATTCTAACATTTTTCTTATATCCATATTTTTTTTCTTTTTTAATATGCAAAGTTTCACTTTTTATTTTGCATTGCAGCATGCTTATTTTTGTTTCTACAAAAAAAAGTGTTGTTTATATTAAAAATTATTACTCACTAAGTTTGTACTTACCTGTATAATTTTTGTAAATGCCCCTTGGGCGTATTGTAAAATAAAATAAATAAAATAATAAAAATTATTGCAATACGACTGGCCGTAGGATATTTGCGAGTATTGAGAATTGCGAGCCTATTGAGAATTGCGAGCGCAAACCAAAACCGTCCGTTATACGTTTGTTGTTAAACTAAAAACCAAACCGAAAATTTGGAGCGCTTTTGTTCTATGCAATAGAGCTCTCTAGAGAATTATTACTCTGAGATAACATAGTCAGCGGAGCGCTAGCGGCAGGTACCATCAGATAGGATGTGATTTCACACTCGCTGTTACAACATTTTAACATCAGGAAATAAGCCATAAGTACATATCTTTACGAAATTAGGCAGTGAAGGTATTGAATTTCCCTTTGTTAGCTTATTTAGCAAAATTTAATTGGCGATATAACTCTTAGTTGGGTGTGTTTTTTAACTTAAAAGGACGTTAAAGGTCAATATAAGTTTTCGGTTAATTCCGTACGCTGGACGGTATCCCCGTATCGTACCCCCATAACTATTTGTATTACACTAAGCTAACACCACTTGACCTTATTGCTCTGTTTATTTAAGTTAACCTCAGAATTGCCAATGCGCAGAAAGAGCATAAAGTTGAGATAAGATTTTGTGCGTAATTCGCGAAGAATTAGGTTAAAACAGAAAATTTTGGAACCAATGCGTCATGCGGAAATTGGGCACATGCTTTATGCAGTGGTGAGATTTCTGCGGATAATCATGTAAATTTTGCGGATGAAGATACCTATGTAAAAACTTTAATAAAGATTTAATTGATAATCATTTTATCATTTGTAAAAACACCTTTAATAGTGCTTTCTTAAGCCTTGAAAGAATGTACGAAATTATAAGAATGATGTACGGAATTATACGCAAGTGTAGGGTAATTGTACGAGATAATCGGATGGGGTGGTGCTTTTAAAACAAACATTTTACCGGTCGAAAAAATACACAAATTAATTATAAAAGTTATTTTAAAAAACCGTCTACTTTTCCCACTGTTCAATTATTTAAAAAAAATTAGGTTTTAGATATAAAATTGTTTAGTAAAAAGAATTGTTTGCTTTAAATACATAAAGAAAAAATAAATAGTAGTGTTTCTAGGTCACAAAACGTAAGTACGCGACCTAGAACAGGTAATAATATATTAATTCCCAAATTAAAAACAACTACCGTACAACATCATTATACTTACAGAGGAATATTTTTCTTTAATAAAATGAACAAAGAAAATAAAAAGTGCAGTCAAGAATACAATATATTTAAGAAAGAAGTGAAAAGGAACATTTATAATTCTTCTTTGTGTAGCACTGATTAAAAACAGCGTTTATAATTGTTTTTTTTTGTAATTTATAATGTCCTAAAAATATTAATAATTAAATAAACAAACCATTGTAAGTCGTCACTCCCCATTACGTGCAAAAGATTTTTTTTTCCTTTAACGTAATGGAAAACGTTGATGTAAATATATGTATTTAATTAATATAAAAATTGTATTTAGTAGTAATATTGTATACTTATATTTATTATCTGAATAAAAAACAAATAAAAAAATCCGTACTTCCTGCTTTTTGAAAAACATTTTTTTGGGGTTCCGTGGTAGTCGCATATAAATAAGCTTTGGTCATATAAAACTTTGCGAAATAAGCGTTAATTGGTAGATAAAAGTTAGCCTTGTACCTATATTGTAGTTCCAAACATTTTGTTAGTTTTAGAATTTAAAGATTATCTATTAAGCGCTTGATCTATTACTGGTTCTATCTGGATCAAAAGAATTAAAAAAAATTGCACGTATTGGAAGAGTTTTTCAAACGTGTGTGTTGTTTTCGTAAAAAAATCTTTAAAATTCTCTTCAATTCGTTCAATGTCAGATAGACAAAAGTGTCGCGGACTTCGAATCAGCAGGTTCGAGCCCCGCTCTACTATAATTTAATATTATGTATCTTTTTTGGGTGATACCGTGTATGTTGGATTTGATCCGACGTTTCGGCTACCATTGCAGGAGCCATCTTCAGGGAAAACTGTGTGTTTTATAGAGAAATGTATGTGTTTATGTACTAGTAATTTGTACCGTGTACAAACTAAGTTGCCAAGGATGTGATAAAGTGTATATTGGACAAACAGGGCGCACAGCAAAGAAGAGAATTGACGAACACAAAAGAGCGTGTAAACTTGGGCACTTATAAATAGCATAAACCACTCAAGGTGTACATTCAGAAACTATCCCAAATAATCAACTCCATGAAGAAATTTTCTGTATAAATGCAATGCGCAGTTAAAAATGTCTACATAAATACTGAGTCCATTATAATTTCTACAGGTACGCCTATGATAGAATTCGAGGTATAATTGTTTTTACAAGTTGGTATGTAAATTATTTTTTTTACAAAAAAAAATTAAGTATTAGACTACAATAAATATGAAAATTGATTTATATTCAAAATGAAGCACTATTGAAAATTCATCTGTTTTTATTTTGAAATAAAATATTTTAATTTATTTTTTAGGGTTTTTCTTGCAAAAATAGCACTAATGAAGCATTTCGCGATTTACAGAAATGATATCTATTGACGAACTTATTAAAATGACCCTGTGTCCTTTATAACTATACGGCGCCGGTTTTTTTTTAAAGGAATATTTGCGTTCTCATGATTTACCCAAATATTTAATTTTGAATGCCATTTTCAACGAGTTGTAAATACCTTACTATTAGAAAATGGAATCAAGTTGGGGTAAAGTGGGATTCGAACCACGGAACTTTGGTCCGTAAGTCCGAGACACTAGCCACAGGACCACAACCAACAACAACAATATTACTTATAACTCTAGGCAGATTAAGTACACTTTCCTTGTATCTACACGTACCCTGATTCACCTTACTGCTTTCATACGATAAGCGTCGCAAAAAAGAAGAAAAGAAAGGGCCGAACCATTCAGAAGCAACTAGGATGTTTGAAGACCTCATGGCGTACCTTGATTAACAAGAGGAAACATCTCGTGCTGGCTGCTTCTCGTTAAACGCACTGGCGTATCAACTAACTGGGACATATACAGCGACATAACTGTGTTTATTGAATGAACTAACATAAACATACTTACATTCAATGAAAAAAAGTCATCCATTTTAAATCTCGAAAAAAATATCATAAAATAGATGCCTACATAAAAGACGAAAGGAGGGCGATTCAATGAGGAAGTTCAGTGGTTTAAAAAAAAAAAAATATTTGTTAATAGACTGTTAAACTAAGTCATTTTTTTTTTTTTTTTTTATATATATCGTATTATCGGCGCTACGATTTTTCAAAGTTTTGTATTTCTGAAATAACTCCGCGTGTAACGTCAGAGGTTCATTTCCGCTTATTCTCATTCAGTTCTTCCCATTGGTCCAGAAGCGACAAGCATACCGGAAATCTTCCATAGCTCTCAGATCATAGGTCGATTCACATGAACCAGTGACGTCATTTAAAGTAGTGCGTTTTTATCGAAATATTTTTTATTATTTTTTCTGTACATTTTCAAGAAACTTTGCAGTACAATTTAATGCTTTAATTTTTACCCCACGTAAGAAAAAAAAAATGTATCCAATTTCCCGTAGGGCTGAAGTTCCTCATTACTCATTAAAAAGTGCCCCTCAACACCTCACACGGCGCATAACAATTTCAAAAATATCATTTTAAGCATAGGTATGTGTATATTATGTAGAAAATATGTTAAAGTATGTAATAAATTAAATAAGTCGTAAAAACTCCATGCTAGAAAATACCAACAAGTTGAGCAAAGTTAAAACTTCTGTATTTTTCTATCTTTAAGTTTGTTATTTGTGCATAATTTAATAAAACAATTTTGTACATATTTATTCCAGTTATCACCCAAACGCAGCTGTTTTACAGAAGGTCGTTGATAAATAATCAGGCCAATTTAAAAAAATAAAGAAATCTATCACAAATTTTTCCTCGGTTATGTGAACTCTCCATGGTCGGATTTACCCTTTGATTTCATAAAAATACAATCTCAAAAAATAAAATAAATAACATTTTAAGATTGATGTCATATGATTAGACAGTAAAAAAATATTTACAAAATAAAACAAAATTTAATAATATTGAGTTTGAAAAAATATTTGTATTACAATGAACAAATTATATATATCAATAACGAGCCGAACCCGGCAACGCTTTGCTATTGCTAGAATTGCTAGGTATTTGAACATTGTTTTTCTGTAACTGTCTCGCAGATGCCTCCCCGATACTGTGCGAAAAAGACAACTGCATATCGTACCTTAAAAGGTGCCGAACTAAAATAAACAATATCGACGTTTCGTTGTCCCGTTTTCCGCACCTCAAAACTGAACAGATTTTGTCATTTTTTTAGACAATATCAGAATAAAATTTTCTTTTTCGTTCCTATTTACGTTTTTCAAAAATAATTACATTTGTTTCGGATACCGTGCGCCCGAAGACAGCAGGTAAAACAAAGCACTTTTATGGGTTTTTGGATGGTTCTAGTTCTCATAATAAATCATTTAACAAAAAAAATACAAAACAGTAGGGACTATAATCTATAATGTAAAAATCTATAATGTGTAAAAAATAAATGCTCTAGTGACATAATCCAGGGAGAAAATATGGAAATCCGTTTTTATGAAGAAAAGTCAGACAGCAAATATTGTTGTTTATTTTTTTATTTATATGTATTGTTTTATTTTTTCTTAAAATAAAACAATATTTATTATACTTACAAAACTTTGCTTTATAATTATTTTACGTAACTATAGACAGGATAGGTTTTTTTGAATAAAACCATTGACCTATTAATAACATAATGGCACCTTGAGCCCTCTGAAATAGGGAAATATCACTTTTTTAAAACCGATTTGAGTAATAAGGGTCTATGAAATCCTGTTTAGAAGAAGCAGAAAAAATATTTTTAATTTTTTAATTGTGAATTCGCGAAAAGGGCAAATGCATTGGCCACCCCCCTAATACGTCACGATTTATGTTAATTTCGAACTTTGTTTGTAACCGTTAATTTTTTATAGAACATCGTCACTAATCTTGACGTCACTATTATCAACACCAAACCTGTAGCTTTTTTCTAGGGTCACATTTTTTAGAATTTATTTTTAAATGTTATGTATGAAAACATTTCTCCATAATATCCATATTGATTTTAAAAATACAATTATTTTTTCTATATCCATTTCACATATTTTTATCGGTATTCTTAGTATGCGATATTTCCCTATTATGACAATTAACTCATGCCCAAAAGATCAGTCATGCCCAACGCGTATTTAGTCGTTCTTTAACCGCTAGCCAGATTTCAACGTGAGCATGACATTGAATTCGAAACCAAAATGCGTGATTGTATCTTAAAAGCGTTTAAAAATCATTAGAATAAACATCAAAAAGATGATGGAACTATTCTCTTGTTAGTAGTTATCTAGGTACTTGATTATGATTGCATTTCATAACTTAAATTAGTAAATATTCAAATTTAGAACTATTTTTGTAAATGTTAAAATCTGCTCTTTTTGCCAACAGGGGTAAACTTAATGTAGGAATACGATTTTCAAAAATGTGTTAAATGTCATTCAATATTATTTTATCTTTCAACAATGTTTTGAGTATATCAAAATGTTTATAGGCAGGCTAAAGTGGCCACTTAAACCACCCAATGACAGGTCATAAGCCCTATAAATGCCTAGACTTCCAGACTCAAAAATGTTTTCCCTCCCAGTTGCAAAAAAATAGATTATTTTATTCTTACCAAAAATCCGGTAAATAAAAATAAATATGTGGAAATTAAAAGGAATTTAAGGTGAGACTCCGATTGGGATCCACAATAAACTAATGTTGTTTGAAAGCATTCAAATATAAACTTTTCTCATACTATTTCATGGATAACATCCTTGCAATTTTTAAGTATTTGCATTCTCGCCGAATCCAGCCCTTTAGGTCGGCGATAAAAAAAATTACGCCCCTAACTTTTTTCTACTGATTAGATTAAAGATTTTAAGAGCTATAAAAATGCTCAGCGCAAATCTCATTATTTTGAAAAAAAAATGCACGTAAATCAGTCTAATTTAGTATGTCGAGGACACACATACAAACATGGCCTAATATGTACATAGAGTATGATATTAGAGGACACATTATATGTGCATGTGTGCACTGTTTTACGATTTAAAATAAATAAATAAATGTGGCAGCTAAATAACATTTTGAAAACAAATGCTTTAAATAAGAAATGTTGGATTTCCAGTGTTTTATAAAAATATTTGACTGTCCGTTTTCAGCAAAAATCTGTACAAAATGATAAACATATGATTTCTCACGTAAGGAACATTAAATATTCAATTGAGAATATAAATTGATTCATCATACTTAATTTAATGTGTAAACAATTTTAAAAATAACTCAAGGCATTTTGCTGAAAAGGAAGTATTCGCAAACAAATACGAATTAATTTATTTAAAAAAAATAGAGATACATCAAATATCACTAGTCTCTTATTTTTATAATAAATTACGAATTAAAAATTACGTTCATACATGATAGTTTTACAAAACCATAAAGAAGGAACTACATATATTTAAAGAAATGATCATGTTCCCTTTATCACGAAAAATAAGTCAAAATAGTTTTCTCGGTTGTTTAAAGGAAAAAGGAAAAGGAAAGGAGAAAATAAAACCCTGCCGAGAAACATGTTTATCCAAATAATTCATATAAATAATCCTACACAATATTTCAGTGTTCTTGACTCGATGACTACTCCTATGCGGCGCTATTCTGAACCGCTTTCGCGGCTGTCGAAAACACTTTTATCTCGCGTATTTTGTATGTAAATACTCGAGCTAAAAGTGTTTTCTACGTCTGCGAGAGCGTTTGGAATTTCACCCTGGTAAATGCAAATAGAACCGCCTAGTCCGTACCTAGTAATTAGCGTGTTTCGCCTACTTCGCTTGAGGTCCCGGATTTGATTCCCGGAAAGATCAACGTGAAATAAGCAAGTTTTCATATAATCTTTATGCAGTTGATTTATATCCATATCTTCATTGCAGACCTGAAAGCACCAGTGAAGCAATATAAGCCATGTCTAAATAGCGTGTTAACATGGACATAGGAGTGTGATCTACTTATAAACCCATCTAAGAAACAAATTATGTTTGCGGCCAGCCAAACTTTACTTAGTAAGTTAAACGTATCTACTCTTACTCTTTTTAATTTCAACGGTACTTTTAATTATAATTATACGGTATCCAATACGGAAAATCTGTTAAAAATCTAAGAGTACTAATGGACGAACATTTGCTGGCAAGCTCGTATTAATGAATTAAGCCGCAAAATATTTTTCAGTCTACACTCACTTAGAAGGTTGCAAAAATTCTTACCCATCAATACAAATGCTCACTCGTACAAGCATTACTACTACCCACTGTAGATTACGCTGATGTTTTTATGACTGATTTAAATCAATTCCGTGAAAAACTCGATAAACTTGATTGATTTCAAAATATATGCGTTAGATATATTTTTGTTCTTAGGAAATATGATCACATTTCTGAATGTCGTTGGCAACTGAAACGGCTTAAAATTAGACAGCCGAGAGATCACTCCATTTCACTTCTGTTTACAGTACTCATAGTTCTAACGCTTCTAGATACCTCCGTGAAAACTTTTAAAGATAATCTGTTCATAGTTCACCTCTTCGTTCCAACTCTCAAAGAACGCTCTATTACCCACCCACCAACAATTCCTCTTTCTTATCTAACTCATATAGTGTCCATGCGGCTCAACTGTGGAATCATCTCCCGTCCACTATCAAAAATATTACTACAGTATCTATGTTTAAATCACACCTAAAGAAACATCTCCATTCTCTTTCTTAATCTATCCACCTTTCCCGTTTCCTCTTTACTCCCTTTTCCCATTGAGTAATAGTATTGATTTAGGGTTATTTAAACACAAATACTATTTTCTATTAAATGCGCATTTAGGCTTAAGTATACATTTTTAAAAAACAATTTTATTTTATTGTTTTGTTGGAAGAAATTGCCATTCTGCAATAAGCTCGCCTATGTTCAATTTATATTGTGTAAAAAAAATAAAACAAATAAGTACTTATTTATTTAGGTTGCAGAAAATTTCAACGTCCCTGTACAAGCGTCAAATGTGTACAACTGATTATCTTACCCGTAGATATAATAAATATTACAAATAATACTGATTCCAAGCGATTAAACTACCAATTGTGTGCCCTATGCACCATTAGATATGAAGCTTGTATTATTATGAGGTTAACATGGATTGTTTGTACCTAGGATATTATAGATATCATAAAATATCGACGAACATTTTTATTCATTACAGGAAAATAAATATTTTGATGGAAGCAGTACTTTTTTTTTGCATATTTTTTTTTTATTTGAAACAATATTAAGTGCATGTATTAAAAAATATTCTGTGTCAAAAAAAAACTGTTTAAGGCGGAAAAAGAAAAGTAAAAGTAATATCACATGTAAAAAGTAGTTTTCTGTCATTTGAAAAATAAAGATATATTCAAAAATCATAAGGTTCACACAATTTCATATCATTTTTAAAATATTGTAGTAATGGATTTTTTTGAAATAAAAAGAATTCCTAAATTTTATAAATGTTGGAATACCGCAATTTAAAATAACAACTTAATATTTTTAAAACTAAATTATCTAAATAATAAACACATATTCTCAATAGTGCACATTTAAAAATCTGAAATATAAAAAAAAAAAAAAAATTGAAAGAAGGGAAATAATAAGACATCTCCCTCAATAATTGCACCTAAAAATCGTTTTCTCCTTTGAAGGAATTAGGGAAACATTTCAAAATTAACTGTATGTGTATTAAGAAAAAACGCGCTAAACATTTTTAAAATTACAATAGTTTACATTTGTTTAAACATCACTTTATTATTACGGTATTTTATACGGTCTCCGTGTTGAACCACAATAATTTACAAGGAAAAAAAAGGATACTAAAAGAAATAATAATTACATAACCATAATACAACTAAATTCAATGCCAGTAGGAAGAGCAATGTCTGTACTCAACCGCATGTCTTCGGATATCGACATATTATTTCATATCAGTGTAAAAAAGGTTCAGAGAGGACAGCATCCCTTTTTTTTAATTGCTGGGTATTTTTATTTTACCATCTTTGTATATTTAAATTTAAGTATAATTTTTTTCGTGTTATGTATGCTTTTAAATATTTTTGTATTGACATAAACGTAAAAAATAATGAAATTGAAAAGAAAAAAAAACATACACATTACAAACTAAAATTCGAGATGTATATATTATAAAAGAAAAAAAATACTTGAAAGAGACTCTTGTCCAAGTAGTAGGAAAATCATGCTTCAGATAGGATAGCCCCTTTGGATACATGGAACAGATCAACATCCAGAGAGATGTTGTTCAGCATAGCAGTAGCCTTTTCCTTCCCGTATATCGGAATATGAAACAATCTATGCTAACGCAGTCTTGGGTAATTATCAGGAACATACAAACCAATGCTCCTCATAATCTCAGTAGCTCAATCACAAATAACTATCGACATGCTTAAAAACATGCTAAGCATTTGATCGATCGCAATGAACAATAATGAACACGCTTAAGTTATCGCAGTCGTAAAGTCAACGCTCGTGTCGGTTTGTTTTTTGTTTTCCTCGTAAATAAATACATTTCATTGCTGAAAATTCGGCGTTTAAAATAATACAATATATAGCATTTGCAAAATAGTAACGAGTATCTAATACAAAAAGTAAAAATTAAATTTCAATTACTATGGCGACTGCTATTCTTGACATTTGGCTTGCCAACCGCCGGCTAAATGCAATGAATAGCATGATAAATAACAAATAAATAAATGAAAATAGCAGTTTCGGCATATTTTCTATATTTACACCGGTGAAATTCAAATGTGATTGCGCAGCAGGATTATACATCGCGAAACGTAAATATTTTGACATTTAATATTAGGTGTTCACGGATGATCCGTTGTAATCGCGAATACGATAAACATCCGCGGTGAGAAATTGTTATCACGTCGATAATTATTTGTGATTGAGCTACAGGATTATCGATCATACCGCGCAATAATCGATAAAAATGTGTAGTAAAATACGCATTCCTTCTAGTCTCTAAAACTGTTGTAATAACATCAGCATTAAGAATAACAATCTAATATGATAAAATAAATAAAAACTAATAATTATGAAAAAATGAGTGATTTCTAAAAACATTGTAAAATATCTTAAATAAAATTAAAAGTGAAATAATGTACTTACCATTGCGTAAATTTCAGTAACAGAAAAAAAAAACGAATTTAGATTGAAGTAGTTTATAAAAAAACACTCAACACTGACTTTTTTTATCGTTTTTTGAAAAGGTATTTTATCTTAAATAATAAAATAAATAAAACAACTTTTTACTTATGTGAAGCACAGATATAAAAAATATTATTATTAATAACTAGTCAAAGGAACGACTGCTGAGAAGAGTCACGAAATGAATGTGAATGTTTAGCAAAGTACTGGTTATTTGTATTCTCCCGGCACTGAGTGTTTGGTTGGTAGGTAGGAATTGAATGCATACGCCAAAATACTCCATTTATTATTTACCACGAATTCACTGGAATTGATACCGCATCATAACCGTTCACTATTGATATTTTTTTTGTTATTATTAGTCATTGTATCTATCAAGTAAATGAAACGAAAAAACATGAAAAAATGCATTTAATAATAAACTAACTGTATTACAAAATAAAGCCTTTAGAATCATTTTGAAAAAAAACAGATATACGAGGGTAAAGTCGATGGTAAATGAAATGAAATTATTAACATATAAACAAAGAATATTTTACAATACAATGATATTTGTTCATAAAATTATAAACTCTAATAAAAAAACAGAATTTTGGAAAAAAATTGATCGGAACCAGCATGAACACGATCACAATACTAGAGAAAAGAACAAAATTAGACTTCCATTTAGGAAAAAGGCAAAGTCACAAAATTCAATTTTATTTTAAGCAATTAAAAAGTATTACGAAATGGAAAAAAATATTTATGAAGAAAAAAACATATCAAAATTTAAAATAATGGTCAAGACATATGTGATAAACAATTTTTAATTAAATATATTTGCAATGTTATTATTAGAACACACATAACAATATGTATGATATGTGTGCCCTACTTTAAGATTTAAATAAAAAAATAAAAATAAATTAATTCAAATTTCATCCTGTACTGTTGAGTTAGGATTACTCTGATCATGCCATGAATCATACCTGGAAAAATGGCCCATTTCACACAGCGCCAGCGGTAAAAATCTACACGGCGAAATAATATAATATAACCTGAGGTGGGTTCATATAATTAGTATTCTATTTATTTTCTTAAATAACATTTATTTATTTATTGCTAGGCAAACGCAATAAGGTGACTTATCCTTACTTGATTGAACATTGCAGGACTTTCACCTAAGACTAGCTCCTGAAAAATTTTAAATTAATATAACATAATAATACAATTAATGTTTCTATAATATAAATTAATATTTGGAAGATGTAATAGAATAATGTAAAATGTATTAAATATAGTTAATGTAAGCAATAGACACCATAATCTTTTGAAATGATTTTACTGTTTGTGTTTTTCTAAACTTTTTCATTTACTTGTTTTTAATTTTAATTTTTGAATTTTTTTAAAATTATATTTTTTATTTAGTTTTGGTAAGACTGTAAGAAACTTCAAGTGGCAATAAGTCCACCATTTAACTGTGTATACCTTTGTTATTATTTTGTTTGTATGACATTGTATATTACAATATATAAATATTTATTATTATCATTTTTATAAATGTCAATCCACTCTAATTTCACCGTGCTGTGTGGATTTGGAGGATTCGTATTGATTGGGCCTACGCGTTCAATAAAGATACACTGTTGTATACTTCACTGTAATACTAAGGCCATTCGAGGGAAATCGGGTTGTGGTCCTGTGGCTAGTGTCTCGGACTCACAGACTAAAGGTCTGTGGTTCGAATCCCACTCTACCCCAACTTGATTCCCTTTTCCTAATAGTGAGTTATTAACAACTCGTTGAAAATGGCCCTCAAAATGAAATATTTGGGTAAATCATAAGAACGCAAATATTTATTTTTTAAAAAAAAGAGTGCATCGGATGGCCTCAACTAGATTTGAGTTACCTATACAAATAAATCACAATAATAAGTTTGCCGAAAAAAAACTAAATAGATTAATTTAACTCACCAATACTGTCAATTGATTCGATCTCGAAAGTATATTATTTGTATTGTCTTAATTATTTCATGAAATGCGACTTAAGCGCCCATCGAGTACACGCCTTTTCTTAATTTGCTGATTATGTGCTGTGTCTCAGTGTCTTTTTTTGTTAGTAATTTATTATTGGAGAGTGAATAAAATAATTCAGAAAGAAATGAAAAGTTATATTTATAATTCTTTTTTGTGTAGCACTGACTGAAAACACCGTTTTTTATAATTTATATGTTATACTAGAAATATTCACTGATTAAAAATAAAATAAACAAATTATTGTAAGACGTCACTTCCTATTTTATACACAAGAATTGTTTTCTTTTTACGTAAGGCGAAACGTTAATGTAAATATATGTATTAAATTAACATAAAAATTGTATTTAGTATAGTAATGTTGTATACGTTGTAAACTTATATTTTTTTATCTAAATAAAGAAAAAAATAAAATAAAAAATCCAAAACAAACGCATAAAATTATGATGTATCAAAGCGACCCCACTCCGAAAGGTTGACTTTGAACACGAAGTTTTTATTATTTTCTCGCTCGCACAAAGTAATATTTTCGCATTTAAAAAATAAGAATTTTATTTTTTCTTTTACGAAGGTTTGAAGTTCCAAACTGAACAAAGTCACCCCATTCCACTTACTCTACTCGAATCATAAATGTTTGCGTAAAAACTATCTCCGCATCTGATGACGTCAAACTAGGTGACGTCATGAGTTCTCTGTTTTTATTTATATGCAAATTACTAGACTTTGATCCTTTATATCTCCTTTATTTATTACGGATTTTTATAAGAATATTACCGATTTTCTTGTGATTTTTAAAATTAATTTAGAAGCTAATAAAAAAAATCCATGAAAATTTGCCCATTCGTATTACAATTGAGGACGTGAGTGAATAAAGGTGTCATGTGACAAAAACAAAAAGCAGATACCTGGTCTGATATTCTGAACGGAATTGCTCGCAAAGAGGTCGCTCTGTTGGCGTGTAATTTTTTCTTAATATATGGCCACACTGGTGATTAACCGTCCAAAAATATGAACACGTGAAATCAAACATAATTATTTTCGTTAAGAATATCATTGCGACCCTAAATACTTCATAAGTTTGAATTGACCAAACCGTATTAGTTTTATTTCCGTTTTTGAAGCAGTTTTATACTCCATTTGACGTTTAATCATCAGTGTGACCATTATATAAAGGAAAGTGTAGTCGCATTGAAAAAAAAATCTTCAAATTAATTACTCTCTGGGGGTTGAGAAGATTCATAATTGCACTCCTGGAGTTAAAATTTTAAACACCTGAGTAATTGCTGATAAAATAACACGTTTACCAGCTTTCAAAATCGTTTGTCTGCTATTTTTTTTATTGTGTAGTTGGCTTTTTGTGAAAGGGCTGTATATAAAATCTTCATTTATAGTATGTTTAAAAGTATATTTAAAAAAATGCGACATAACGCCTTTATTCACTTATGTCTTCAATAGGGTATTATCATATTTTTTTTATTTTGCAAAAAAATAGAAAAAAAATTACGATGGTATCTGTACAGTTTTTTTTTTTAATGTCCACGTGTTAATTTTTCAGAGCGGTTTAAAAACGTATACTTTGAATTGGCGCCAAAACGACCATTCGGATGCCGAATGGGCTTGTGACGTCACGCGTTACGAATCCGGCTGACCGCTCAAACAAATTCATACGAATTTGTATAGCCTACGTGTTGTTTTTGTTGTAAACGGTTGTTTTACACTGTTTTAACTAATTAACGTGCATTAAATGTCTTCAGTTATAAGATACAAGTACTGTTTAGTTCGAATGTGCACAAACACTACGGTGAAGACGCCAAATAAAGCGTTTTTGGCCATTCCTATGAAACGAGATGTTTAAAAAAACAAACCTCCATACTTTTTTCCGTAGGTCTTGTTCAGTACAAAATACTAAATTTAATGATGTACTGTACATGATAGTGGCAGACTGAAGACTATAAAAATTTACTATCAGTAGGTGCTGAAATTAGCACTTATAAAGCTTGACAGGTACTACAATACTAAAATAATTTAAACGTTATTGTTTATATTTGTATTATATTTCTGTACTTATGTTACTAAGTTTAATTTGTAGAACAGTTGGTTTTCTAAATAAATGAAAAATAAAATTACTAAAAAATTGCTGTATGAAAACCTACCTTATTTATTTGTGAAATGTATTGCATTTACAAAATGGCAACTGACCTTGAGATGCTGGACAGTTTTCACACTTGCAGGAATCTATTATTTCCCAGACTTCATCGCAAATCAACGTCACCGAGTACGCTTTGGTTCTAACTTTATGTTCTGGTGTGACTCGACCTTTTACCATTCAAATATCACCCGCCCGTTTTACTTGAATGTAACCTATGGCATTGTCTCCGTAATTTTCCCTAGCTGATATATTAATAAGTAAATCACATTTAATAAAAAAAAGGCATTAACACGCACTCGAGCAACAGAGATGTTTACAAGCAATGGTATTTTATGGGTTATGTTGTGTCAAAGTCACGTTACTTTCCTTTTGCATCAAATGTACGTGAAACAATATATTTATAGTACATGCAACTATTTAAATGAATACATTCTGGAAGCAAACATTATATATTTCCTTACCTTGTGGCCTTTACATTTCTATACTCGGAACTTAAAAATTTTGTATTGGATGAGAAAAAAACACCCATCATGATTATATCTATTTTGGGCAAGTTATCGGATTTTTCTAGTAAAAACCAATGTCAGTCATAATGCTATGGATGTTTATAAATGAAAACAAAAAAAGCAAAGGAAAAGACGAAATTTAACTATAAAAACAAATAAAAAGCCACAAGCCGCCCGCGTCGAACGATCTCATTATAGGATTTGAGGGAACATAGGATCCATAAGTCACGCGTGACGTCATCAACCTTTTGGCCAGTTACGGGCCGTTTTATTTCTATTAAACTTTAAATTAAAAAACATTCGCTTCAGATTTTTATAGTAAAATGTTCGAAATCGTAAAAATATTCTCAAATACTGAAAACATTTAAAATCATATCCCCAGTTTATAAAAATAACCATAGTACCCCAAAATCTTATAAAATTTTACATTTCTATTTAAAGTACCAAACTTTATTCCAGTTCATTTTATTTTAGATAAACAAAAAAGAGAAAATGAAAATGGGCGTAATGAGTAATAAAAAGGCACTTAAAAACTGTAATACTTTTATTTATTTTCGTATATAATATTTGTTATAAAATTTTTGTCCATTTAAAAATAATACAATAGTTTCTTATAAATCTAAAATACCTAGGTTGTACGAAAAAAACCTTGCTTAAAATCTAGTCAATTTTAATGTTATCCATTTTTTTAAATAAATGATTTAAACGACGGACATGATTATAACCCAATAAAACAAAAAAACAACAACCACAATAAAGATAATATATGTTTGTACTTGATTATTAATTTATAATAAATAAATAATAAAGATAAAAAAAACTTCGCAATTTTATTATCAAAACAACAATACATACGACGATCAGCGTACAAAAAATGTGAAAACTGTTGCTGCTTTAAATAAAACGACTTTACATCAGTTTTAGTAATTTGCAGGAAAGCACCGTCAAATAATTGGATTTTCAAAAAAGTTATTTTAAAAAAATAATTAATTAGGACGTTTAGAGGTTTTTAATTTTTTTTTGATAATAATCTATTAAACTAAGCCTAAAAATATTACAATATACATTTTTTTGTATCGTATTATCTGCGCTACGATTTATAAAAGTTATGTATTTCTGAAATTACTCCACGAGTGACGTCTTAAGTTCTCTTCCGCTTCTTCTCAGTCAGTCCTGCTGATTGGTCCGTTGACGGTAAGTAAACCGAAAATCTTTCACAATTCCCTTATCATTGGTTGATTCATATGAACCAGTGACATTTTTCAAAGTAGTTTGTTTGTATCAAATTATTTTTTTTGAAGAAACTTTGCCGTACAATTTAATACTCTAATTTTTACCGCGCGTAAGAATTTTTTTTTGTATCAAAATTTTCCCCTCAGGGTGAAGTTTCTCATTATCAAATTATCATTTAGTACTATTTTTAAAACCCTTATCTGAAACTATGAAAAAAATGCTTTTATGAAAACTAGCGTAGAAGTAGGAACTTATAAAAACATCTTCCGTATTTTAAAAAAAAGATCCGCTCCAGTGGCGATTTTGGTACTAAATTTCTAGTGAAGCCACAGTATCTATTATATTCTAATCCTGCTAGACTTTAATAATCAATATTAATAACCTATGGTACGTAACTAAATTTAAACTTAAACCGTAAAAAGAATAAGCGTGGGTACGTCTTTTTGATATTTGACAAAATTAAGTTATTCATTACTCGGTACGTACGCACTCACTGCCCAAGCGCGGTCGAAACTAACCACTAGGGGCTAAAGGCGACTGTAATGACACAGGAATAGATACGCTGGCGTTGGTACAAAAACTCCACACGCCACCTTCTTCCTCTCACTTCATGTCAGAGGCGGCATAGTCAGATTCACGGTTTGAATTTATCATGGTCAAAACATTCCCCAAAACAGAAAAAAATCCTTCGTTCTTTGACATTTAAGTGTAACATGGGCAGAATACTTCAATGTTATGAAGAGCGCTTGGAGTATTTTAAAATTGAAAAGTTAGAAACTACGAGACAAATTATAGATATGATGTACTTGTACAATATAATTCACAATAATGTTGATTCGTGTTTTGTGTTGAAAATGCGTCATTGTACGTTCCCCGTAGGCGTCTAAGATCACCCGATACATTTTACCTTCCAATTTTTACATACAATAAGGCACATTTTAACCCTCTTGCAAGAATGTTAAGACTCTATAACAAAATAGAAAAAAAATATATCATTGACATTTATTATTTATTTATTTATTTTATTAACATACACGGCAAATTGTACGTTTTCTCTGTGTGTTTGAGGCTCCGTTTACTCAACCTTACGTACATTAAAATAAAGATTTTCCGTTTGCAATTTGCAACACGTGCTGTCTGAAGGAGTGTGACTAAATTAATAGACGGAAGATGTCGTGTGCATTGACAAGGGAATGGGGATGTTTCCGGTTCATTATAAAGATTTTATGCAATGCGCAGTGAACGTCCCGACTTTAGAGTATGAGTTTTTAGTGAGGCGGAGTCTTTTTTGTCTCACCTGCAGAATCGCCACTGATCAGTCGCACTAATAGACGAGTACTTATAACACAACGACCATAGAACATAGAATTAAGAATAGTCCAGAAGGAGAGTAGAATCATATTTGAATACATCAAACTGTGTCCAATAATTCCCCCACTATGCCTCACTTTTGCCGCGCGCATTCGCAATGCCGCCGCGTAATGTTGCTTGATGGGAAAAAAATCATAACACAAATGTAAGGTTAAAAAAATAGCAATCTGTTAATTTCTCTAAAATCTTATTGTGCACGCGAAAATATTGATTGACACAACAGAGTAGATAAGTAAAGGGTCATTTAATAAGAGTAATTGAATTCATGAACATTGAACTTAAAATATATAACAAATTTTATTTGAAATAAAACGGATATTTGTATATCATGTTAAATAATATTTGATGCTTTGAAGATAATGTCGGTCAAATGTCCACCAAAGAGTAGTTTAATCCGAGATCCAATTTTCATTAATTCTCTCAGTAGATGAGCAAAGTAGAGTAAAAAAATTTACTACCCTTGCAGCACTAACGAAATTTCCATTTTGTTTCTTCGACAATCTGACAGACGAAAAAATAAATTAATTTTTAAGTAATGCATTTGGAACTTAAACGTTCGTTCGCTAATCATGAAATGTGATTTCATCCCGTTTCTTTAAGATCCTAGCAGTATTTCTGCACTTTAAAAGGACACAACACGGCATCGTTGAATTCAAATCGGAAGTTGCGTACTGAGCGACGTCTACAAAGAAACTAATGGGTCAAAACGTAAACCTACTCATTTATGAGTAGTTTAGTCGCCTTCTGTTTGATGTGCGTAAGCGGTTTCTGGACTATTCTTAATTCTATGACAACGACGCTACACATAATATCTATAATATTGTCTTCACATGTCATGCGGTTTGCATAAGATTGTCATATTTAAATTATTGCGTCTATACGCACATCTATAAGTATATTGTAACATTAATTTAAAACTATAAATTAATACAGATTTTACAGTAAAATTATGATGAAACATGATAAATTATCATTGTTAAACTTTATAAAGCGGCAATATAGCTTTCTCTAGAGAGGACCCGACTGATCCGAAAAGTTTAATTACTCTGACTTACTTTTTGTATTTTTATTAAAACATCATCATACCTAGCTAACGCTAACGTACAACTGTCAAACGCCGTATCCTTAGCAATATTTATTAAAAAGCAAAGTTTCAACCGTACTATTCAGCTAAACATATTACAGTCTACGTAATTAAATTGGTTTCAATTCCTTGCAATCAATTATAAACTCATTTTGTGAAGTGCTTTATGAACAAAAGTGATTTTTCGATTTCGTTTTTGTGTTGTTCGAATATTGTGACATTTCAATACTGTATTGTCTTTTGCAACATTATACCTAATTTAATAAATAGTTGGTGTTGTGAAGAAAAATAAACTTACAAACGTTTTATCAAATTGCGGTTAATGTGCTGTGTTATAAAAAAAAAAAAAACAACAAACAATAAGAAAAAAGTCAAAAAATAACATTTATGTGCTTTAGATACAAATAATTTGTCACCCTGCTGCAGGTGGCCCGTGGTTATATCGACAGAGGCACTTAATCCTGATCCGCAGACCCGGGCTCGAATCCACTTGTCGACTTCGTATTATTTTATTTTATTAAATATTACTTATCATAGACTTACACCTTATTCATTGATCAACTTTACTTATTCATATTAAAGAATTTAGTATTTTCTGTTGCTGACAGATGTCTCTGCATTTATAAAATTATTAAATTTTCGCAGTCATCAATAAAACAATATAATTTAAAAGGAAAATATTTTATAATATTAAAGGGAAAATGGGTCCAAAAAAAGATCTGAAAAAAACTCCCGACAATCTACCAATATGCTCTCCCCAACTAACGCCTTTTTCTATTAATCTCGATTTAAGTAATGCAATATCTGCACTTCAAGCTGAAATGCGCAAAATCACCGAAGGTATCGAGGATCTGAAACGAAGTGTATCAGCCGACATAATGAAAATCGCACTTAAAATGGACTCTTTCGAGAGTAGGCTGTTAGCTTTAGAAGCCAACAAGGATACTAACCAAACTGAGTGCACCCTGGCCGAATTAAAAGATCGCATAAAAAGGGAAAATAATGTAATTATTTACAATTTACCCGAAATCCCCGACAGTGCTTCAGGTGTTGTTATTTCAGATTGCCAAAGAGTTCTTGATGTATTCAAAGATCTAGACACATCAATAAAACTAGACGACATAAAAACCTACCGTATTGGTGCTAAAAAGAACACTCACCCTCGTCCTACGAAAGTCATTCTTAAAAGCTCGATACAAGCAAATACAGTTTTAAGAAATCGAAAATTTGTGTCCAATAAAGAAATATATATTAAAAACGATTTGACACGTAATCAACAAATATATTTGGCCGATCTTAGAAAACAACTAGAACAAAGAACTACGAATGGCGAACAAAACCTTACCATCAAATACATAAATGGCTCTCCACAAATTATTAGATCAGCTTCAAAAAACTGAAAGAATTCAATTTATACTACCAGAACGTTAGGGGACTTAAATCAAAAATTTTGGATTTAAGAACATCAATACCTGTCTTAAACCATAATATTATCTGCCTTACTGAGACCTGGCTTGACAACAATATCCTGTCTGATGAACTGGGATTCCTCGGTTCTAACGTGTATAGATGCGATAGAAATAAGTCTTCGAGCAACAAATCAAGAGGGGGTGGCGTTCTTATTGCCGTCTCGAATAAATTTAAATCATCGAGAATTCCAATACTTTTTAATAGCATTGAGCAAGTGTATATAGTAATTAGCACCTTACAAGAAAAAATTATCATTGGTTGCGTATACATACCTCCAGCATCACCATTATCAATTTACAGTAACCACGCAGAGGAGGTAATAAACATTAAAAGAAAATATTCTGATGCTAAAATAATCTTAGTGGGTGACTTTAACTTGCCAAATGTTAACTGGAACTATGAGGTTAATGACTTGCCCACTGTATCTGCAACAGGATGCGCTCGTGAAATCATGGATATGTCTAACTTTGTAGGGTTATCACAAGTGTGTTCAGTGTTTAATTCTATGGGCCGTCAGCTTGACCTGGTATTTACTAATATACCTAAATGTTTGCCTCGTGATTCTGGTACTTTATGTGATAGTGAAATTAACGTGTCAACATCATCTGCAGAGCTTCTTCCTCAAGATCTTTTTCATCCTCCTCTGGACATTGTATTTTTTAGCTTAAAAAATAAAATTAATCGTGTCAAGGAACCCAAACTTAACTTTCATAAAGCGGACTACGCAAAAATTGTAACATCACTCAGCGATATTGACTGGTCTTTTACAAATCAAAATGACATAGAAGATACGCTAGAAACTTTTTACTCGAATTTAAATAATATTATTAATAAGTATGTCCCATTATGCACTGCCAAAACTTCTACTTTTCCAATTTGGTTTAGTAAAGATGCCATTGTTGCTGTACATAATAAAAAAAGTATCCACAAACGCTTTAAAGAAACAAACTCTCTTTCACATTACTTGGAATTCAAAAAGTCACGTGCCGATTGTAAAAAGTTATCTAGGGCAAGTTATGAATCTTATATTAATAAAATAGAACTTTCTGTCACTAGCAATCCTAAAACATTCTGGAATTTTACTAATTCTCTTAAAGAAGGTGAATCCAGTATCCCCAGTTCAATGTTTTTGAACGACATTAGAGCAGATGACCCACGTAAAGTTGCTGACTTATTTGCAGATTATTTTAAAAGTGTTTTTGACGATGTAATAACCGATAACGACATTCCTTCTATGGCCTTAGATAGCGTCTTGGATATTTCTAGTTGCCAAATTACTCTTCAAGATGTCATAAATAAAATAAAAGCCCTAGACGTTAGTAAATCTGCTGGTCCCGATAATATCCCACCACTGTTTTTAAAATCTTCTCTACCTATAATAGCTGAACCAATAAAAAATATTTTCAACACTTCTTTAACCTCAGGCTGTTTTCCATATAAATGGAAATCTAGCTATCTTATCCCAATATTCAAAAAAGGCGATAAGAATGACATTACAAACTACAGACCAATCTGTATCCTGTCTACAATACCGAAGTTATTTGAAAGTATTGTTCTTGATAAAATATCGGTGCAAATTAAGAGTATTATTGTACCTCAGCAACATGGTTTTACATCTAATAGATCCACTCTTACTAACCTCCTTATTTATGAAAATTATATTAGTGAATCACTAGGTAAGAAATTACAAATTGATTCCATATACACTGACTTTTGTAAAGCTTTTGACAAGGTCTGTCATAAATTACTATTAGCTAAATTATGTAAAATGGGTTTTGGAGGTAAATTTCTAAACTGGTTAACTAGTTACTTGAACGATAGACAATTAATTGTAAAAGTAAGGTCTTTTTCCTCTTATTCTTTTAAGGCTACCAGTGGTGTACCTCAAGGTTCTCATTTGGGTCCGGTGCTTTTTTTACTTTTTATCAACGATATTACAAAAATTTTTAATGACGTCATGTTTTTACTTTTTGCGGATGACCTTAAAATTTATAGGGTGATAAAGACCTTTGAAGATTGTCTGTCCGTTCAACAGAACCTCAATTCTCTAGATGAGTGGTGTAAAGAAAATAAAATGTACTTAAACACTAAAAAATGTCAGATCATTCGTTTTCATCGAATAAAAAAACCGCTCATTTTTTGTTACAGTATTGGCGGTGTCAATCTTTCTACCGTATCAATGATAAAGGATCTCGGGGTATTTTTTGATGAAAAATTGTCTTTTGTTTATCATGTCAATGAAATTTCAAGCAAGGCATTAAAAATGTTGGGCTTTATTTTGAGAAATACAAAAAACTTCAAGTCCATCCGATCATTGAAAATATTATACTGTTCTCTTGTAAGAAGTAATTTAGATTTTAATTCATCAATATGGTCACCCTGCTATAATGTTCATGTTTATAATATAGAAAACATTCAACATAAATTTCTACGATATATAAACTACAAACTAAACATTCCAATTCAAAATGTGAATTATGACTATTTATTAACACTGCTTAACCTAACAACACTTTCTGAAAGAAGAACTATTAATGATCTCATTGTACTGTATAAAATTGTAAACTCTCTTTTTGACGCACCAAAAATACTTGAATTGATTAATTTTAGAGTACCGGCTGTCAACACTAGGAGTACTTTATTGTTTCATTGCTCCAGTACTTCTTCCAACCAACAAAACAATTCATTGATACCGAGACTGCATAGGTTAGGTAACACTTATGGAACGGCTGCAGACATTCTGTCCAATTCTTTACCATCTTATAAGTCCAAAATATCAAGTTTATTTGTAGCTGCTCGTCAAACCATTATTGACAATTCAATTTCATAATTTAAAAAAAAATACTTATTTTATTTTTATTACCTTATACTTGTTTTTTTTTATTTTTTACCATTATATCAAATTGCACTGTAGTATTGGCAAATACGTATTTCATAGATACATATTTTTATTTCTTATTTTTTCGTAATAATATATGCTTGCTTGTTTTTTAATTTAACTTAAAAATGTCTTTCTTGCTTACCGTAACACTTTATTTATTGTTTGCCTTACAGAATTTATTTCATAAGCTTATATCTTTGCATTTTTTGTTTATATGCTTACTGTTTTTTCTTGCATACCTTTGTTATTATTGTTTTTTTACTTTGTAAAACTTTTTATCATATTCTTTCTAACTAATTTCACATATTTTTTCTGTATATTCTGTTTATTATTTAGTATGTTAGCATGTAATTCATTTTTATTTTTTGTAAATGCCTTTTGGGCGTTAATGAACAAAATAAATAAATCAATAGAATTCTTAATTTTTTTTTTTTTTTGCTTTTCCGCATTTTTTACACAAATAAATTAAAATGAAATATGACAGATCACAGTAAAAACATTTTTGTTACTAATTTTTTGGTTTGATATTAAACTAAAATTTAGTTTAGAGTAGATATTTCTATATTAATTACTTTATTACCTAAGCTCTAGTTCTTCTTACTTTATTAATTACTTTATTACCCTTCTTCCCTAAAAAAAAGCTATTGTAATTCCCATTCATAAAAAATGAGACAGAGTAGATATTGCAAACTATCGACCAATGTCATTAATAATAAGTAATCTCTAAAATTATAGAAAAAATAGTAAAAAAAGGAACTTCAGAATACATAGACATCAATAATATTATATCGGCAAATCAGTAGGGATTTCAAAAAGGAATAGGTACAGATACGGCAATCTCTGGTATAACAGAAGAAAATAAAAAAATAAAATAACAGATCTTATTTCTAAATATGTAGACTACGGCAAGAAATGTCTTTAATTTTTTTTTAGATTCAGCAAAAGCTTTCGACACTATATCACATAAAATCATGTTGAAACGTGTGTCAAATATAGGTTTGCAAGGTAATTTACTAAATTGGTTAAAAAGCTATTTATGTGGTAGAATAGTAAAAATAGATAATATTACTAGCGAAGAAAAAAACCATAGATTTTGTTGTACCACAGGGTAGTATTTTGGGACCGATTTTGTTTATTTTGTACATTAATTATTTATGTCTGACACACACAAATAATTATGACATAATTGCATTTGCAGATTACAATGGTCTAATTTTTACTAGTGACAAGTAGGATGAAACTTATTCTGTGGCTCAAAACGGTGTCAATATAATAAAAATGTGGCTGGATAACAATCTCTTAAGTTTAAATATTGACACAACAAAATATATAACATTTAGTAAAACCACAGTGGGACAGTCTAAACAAAACCTTTAATTAAAAATATGCTCTGAAATACTTGAATCAGTACACCATATAAAATATTTGGGAATAATTTTGATAAATATTTTAAATGGACATAGAATACATAACACAAAAAATTAGAAAACTTTCACATATCTTTAAGTCGATACTTAGCATCTTATCCATAATTAAACTCAAACAGATATATATTATTTTATGTAACTCAATTATAACTTATGACATAATAGGATAGGGAGGCACTAATAAATCAATATTCAAACCTCTCAAATCTGCTCAAAAATCAATAATTAAAATAATTTTTAGAAAGCCCTTCAGGTAACTCAGCATCAAGTTATTTAAGGAATTTAAAATCTTAGATATGCGGCAATTATATATTTTTAGAATAATAATGTTTGTGAAAGCAAATTATTCTACCAAATCTCAAAAGGAACACTCCCACACTACTAGAAGTCAAACTAGAGGATGGGTCATGGGGTCTATCACAAACTCTGAATTCGGGCAAAGAAATTTCAGGTTTCTGGGCCCCAAAATATTAAATATGTTACCCAAACATTGCAAAACCATGACCCGGATTCAATTTAATAAATTTGTAAAAAAATGGTTACTGGGTTTAGGTCAAGAAAAATCGGAAAATTTACTCAAAATACATTCTTAAATAATAAATTAATATTGTAAAACTATAGTAAATTAACTAGTAGGTAGTAATGTTATTGTTTATTTTTGCATAAAAATGTCTGCCTTAAAACAGGTTGTACCTAGTTAGGCAGACTAGACATGATCCAGAGAAATCTATTACATATCTAAGTGCGTATGTAGTAGATAAAGTAATTGTTATTTTTGTCAATAAACTATGGTTATTATTATTATTATCGCAAAGCCAAATAATGTATATTAATGCAAATAATATCTATATTTTTTTCAGAGCACTACGAATAATAATTGTAATTAAATTTAATTAATTTGCAGATCGTAACTCCGTCAATGCGATGATTCCTTGGACTGGAACCAGCCATGGAAGCACCTCGGAACAGGAGAGGGGGTGCAGAAGGACGTCCTTCCCAACTCTGTGAATGAGCGTCCGTCCAGCACCACTATTCCCACGTCATTCTCTCTCTCGTTACCCCAAGTCATGGAACATATCACAACACCGTCGTCTTCAGACTAAAACAAAAGTTATAATTTTATTTATAAAATTGTATATCATAAAACGATATTTTTTTATGTTTTTAAATTGTTTGTGCACCTAAAAAAACATTTCAATAAACAATATTTTAGTTTGTTCTAATAGACAGAGAATTATATAGAATTTTCAATGTTAGGTAATATTGAAAATGTTTAATGGCCGTGTAAAAAAATATTTACTCTTATAAACTGAAATTGGTTTGGATAAATAATAAAATTTGTTGCTAAAAGCTGTTCGTTGAGTGAAATAAATTCCAATTGAATTTATAATAGAAAATGTAATTTTTTATTATAAATTTAATTTTATATTTTCTATAATTTTATAGAAATATTCCACAGATAACAACTTATGACACCAAATCAATTATACGCTAAAACAATACTCGCTTACATATTCAAAAACTATTTTTACACAAATGAAAGACATAACCCCTACACTACATCACAAACAAATAATATAATCACTAGATTCTCAACACAAAGACAACTTAAACAAATGCATACTAATACCACTTTCGGACAAAAAGATTTTGAGTATTATGCTATTAAAATATATAAACCTACTTCCACTATCTATTAAAACAATCAGAAAGGAGAAAATGTACAAAAAAGCTATAAAAAATAGAAAGTGGAGCTGGATAGAAGTAAAATGGATTGTCTCATTCGCTCAAACCAATATATATATTTTTCTAAGCCAATCAACAGGCTTATGGAAGCCCTAACAAATTGGCATTAATGAGTATATATAATATAATAACACTTAATCTAAACAATCTTAAAATCTATTTAAATTTACAAAGGTATACTTATGGCATAATCTAGGCAGACATGGCGAGTGTGTCATCGCGAGTCAGGAGTGACAACACCGCTTGCTTCTGGAATGCTTGCCTTTGCTGTAGGAATCGACAGTACCGTTTAATGAGATTTTGTTTATTGTTCTGAGGACCCTTGGCAGAGGGGAAAAGAATCCGATGTTGGTTTTATAATTTTCTACAGCAAAGACAGCATTGGTACGCAAGTTACGGTGAGGTACATTAAAATTAACTGCTCCACAAATGTACAGTTTATGTTATGTTTCTGTTATTTTATTGTACGTTTTATAATATAAATAATAAAGGTGAACATAAATTGAACATAAACTTAAAAACGTAATGTTTAAAACTTTCTGAACATTTTCTTAAGTATCTCCGTATGTTAAGTCTTCTTTTTTATTCTCACATGTAACATTAAAAAAAAAAGAGTATATTGTTAAGCGTCTTTGTCCCAGTGAAGTCACGTTATTTTATTAATGATCTTTGTCTATGATAGAAAAAAAAAAAAAAATACTAATGAACATGAAAAGATCATTTACCTTTGGATTTGGATTCGAAACAAAAACTGGTTCGCTAAGGAAACATCTGTCTTCATACCACAGTTTACTTGTTTTTTCTTCAACGTTCACTTTCAGTACCTGCAAAAGAATATTTAAATTCGCGAATAAATAAAAAGCAGAATAACTAATAAACGGTGTAACAATTAATCAATAAAAGGTGTACGATTTGTTTTTTCAATAAAACTCAAACAGTTTAGATCGCTCAAGTCTCTGGGTCAAGTCTCAGGGTCAAGTCAAGTCTATACCCCGTGGCGTCTCGGCTTCTCTGGTAAAAAAAAAATTTCCTTTTGTTGAAATTTTTTGTGATATTTTGACATAATTGTGGCTCTATCTCATCAGTATGCTGGATTATCTCGTTATTTCGGTCTGGAATTGTTGCTGGCTTATTGGCATAGACTTTTGATTTTAAAAGGCAGACCTTGCAAAATATGATTAAAGCAAGCCGCTTGGCACAGTTGTTCACTTGGTCAAACTAAGTTGATTAAGCTCGGTTGGTAACTTCCACCCCCCGCGGGGGGTAGGGGGGCGGGGGTCAAAGTTTCCATCTGCCGCGCGTCAATCTACGATTTAAATCAAAGGCAATTTGACTACCAGGTTATGTTTGGTATTATTTTCGCATAAATAATGGTCAAAGAATTTATTTCTGAAACCATTTTATCGACTTTTCATAGTAAAAATAGGGAAAAAATTGAAAACAGTAAAAAACATGTTTTTTTTGTTTTTGGTAAATTTTTGGTAGACATTTCATAATATTTGAAAAAAAATATTTGTGCCGCGCAGCGGAGTGACGCGTTGGGTCCGCTCGCAGTTAAAATTTCAAAATAGGCATGGTACTTCTAACTTATTTACTTTTCAAAATGATATTTTAAATTTTGAATGCCAATCTAATTTCTTTTTCTAATCGACCCTTCATCGGCCCTTTACAGGGATTGCGCTTGAACAAGCACACGAACAAATTAACGCTCTTATGGAAGGAGATGGTGGTAAGTAGGTTTTCTCTTCTTTTTGTTCCTTAAATGACGAATAGTTTTTTAATTTGTTTTTTTTAAAGGCATGATTGGTTTAACTGAAAATCCAGATGCGTTGCGGAAGTGGCTTATAGCTGGACTGGAATTAACAGACATGATCGAGTCATTTGAGAAAAATTGTTTGAATCTAACAGAAACCTGTCCAAATACACACCATTCTGACACTGAAGCGAACCATGACAAGTTTCTTCAAAATGTGAAATCTCCGGAAAAGACCTTGAGTGAATTTGGTAATCCGTTCCTCGAAGATACCGCGGAACTATATAATATTGATACGAACAAGGTATCTGCTCAAGATGTGGTTGATACTGTAATGAATATTGAGAAGAATGAGGAGGAACAATACATCTTTTTTGCGGAACAACGATTGCAAAAAGGCAAAAGCTTGTTTGACCCATTCAAATCAAACAAATACTTTCTTCTTAACACCAGCATAAAATCCGAAAGCAAATCGAAAATTCAAATGACTGAACTCATGAATGACTGCAGCCTTTTTAGTAAACTTTATGTAGCCACATGCGAACATAAAACAGGAGATCTTGATAAATTTTTCGAGTATGGAGAGTCAGTTTTCTCTTCATTTATACGAGAGTTATCCACTGTAGTGCGTTTAGATTTGGTCTGGGATAGGTATAATGATGACAGCCTTAAAACAGCCACCAGAGTGATACGGGGTACTGGTCAACGCACTAATGTAAAAATAGTGACAAAATTTACGAAAAATTGGTCCAGTTTTCTTAGAGATGAAGCAAACATAGAGGAACTTTTTTATCTGTTGTCTTCACAATGTCATTCTATGGACTTGCCTAGCGGAAAGGAGCTAATATTACGCACGCGGCAAGTGTACTAACCAACCGTATCAGATCTAAAGAAGACATAGAACCGTGTAGCCATGAGGAAGCAGACACAAGACTCATGGTACATGTAGCTGATGCTGTAAACCAAGGCTATCACAAAATTATGATTTGCACTGTTAACACAGATGCTATCGTGCTCGCAGTGCCATGCGTACCAAAATACCAGACTTACAAGAGCTGTGGCTACACATTGGGGCAGGAAAAAAACATCAATTTATCGCGTGTCATACTACTGCAGCCTCTCTAGGTAAATAAATACGAGTAAAACTAAAGTAATATTTTATATTAAACAAGGTTACTTTATAAAATTATTCATTAAATTCCACCCTTCCAACGTTACAAGGTCAGCGTTCCTCCTGCAGCGTTCAAACGTGACCCAGTAAAAATGTAGTAAAAACTAACTTTTATTTAATCCCGCATAATTGTATCTATTTTTTATTTAATATTTCAGGACCAGACATAGCAGACGTCTTGCTCTTGTTCCATGCATTTACTGGGTGTGATACCGTATCCGCTTTTAGTGGAAGGGGCAAGAAAAGTGCCTTTGAAGCCTGGATTGCCTATCCAGATGCAACAATAGGCTTCAAGTCACTTTTGTCAGGACTTATGGAGCAAGCCAAGCCATATATTCATAAGTTTGTCATAACAATGTATGATAGGTAAGCGTAGGACAGAAAATTGGAATATATTTTTAATAAACAACAAATATTATTGTTAAAATCAATAATGAAACTACATAATTTATTTCAGATATTGCCCTTGTACAAACACAAACGGAAGCAGAAAATATATTTTTACGAAAAAGATAGACAGAAAATATGCAACCGACAGAGACAACAGTACATCAGCATACACTAGGGTTTAAGGGTGCCCAGGTTTGGGGTCAAACAATGAAACCGATACAAAATCTTCCTAGTCCCTCTGATTGGGCATGGAAGAAAGAAGGAAGTTGCTGGACCCCAAACTGGACTTTGAGTCCAGTTGCTGCTCAAGCGTGCTTAGAATTGATTCGTTGCAAGTGCAAGGCAAACTGAGGAGCTAGATGCAACTGCAATAAGCGCCAGTTGAATTGCACCGAATTATGCCTATGCGGTGGAAACTGTCAAGTTCCCTTGTAATTGTTTTCTCTTATGTAAAAGTATTAATATTTTTTAATTATGAATCTACTTAACGCTTTTTTTGAAAAAGTAATATCGCAATACTTCTAAAATTGTAGGTTAATAGAGCGAGAAACGCTCTTAAAATACAGCGAGCAAGCGGTCTCAACGCGTCGCTCCGCCGCGCGACATAAATGTTTTTTTTTAAAGTATTTTTTTCTCAAAATGTGTTTAAAAATTATTGTTAATATAATAAAGAATAATGAGACTACTAAACCTTATTTTTTTATTTTGCAAATATAGCAATGCTTCAAAAGTTATAAATGGGTCAGTACCTAAATTATATTTATTTATTTTACAATTGATTTTTTTTTCTGATTTCTACTATTAAAACTTGATAAAATTTAAACTGCTTATGTTATTTAACATTTTACACATAACATAATCAGCCTATAAACGTCCAACATCTAGAGATAAACGCTTTTTGTATGTGGGCGCTCTCAACGCGTCGCTCTGCCACGCGGCATTAATGTTTTTTTTAAAAGTATTTTTTTCATAATTGTGTTTTAAAAATAATAAAACTACTTTATCATATTTTTTATTTTATAAATATCGCAATACTTAAAAAGTTATTTACCAAAAACAAAAAAAAAAAAATTTTGATTGTTTTAAATTTTTCTCCTATTTCTATCATGAAAAGTCGATAAATATTATCAGAAATGAATTCCTTGATCCTGAATTATACGATAATGATACCAAACATGACCTAGTAGTCAAACTGACTTTGATTTAAATCGTAGACTGACGCGCGGCAGATGGACACATTGACCCCCCCCTACCCCCCCGCGGGGGGTGGACGTTACCAACCGGGCTTAATCAACTCAGTTTGACCAAGTGAACAACTGTGCCAAGCGGCTTGCTTTAATCACATTTTGCAAGGACCATTTCGATTAGACCCCTACTAAAAGAAAAAAGTCCAGCCGTGTCAGATCGCAAGGTCATGGCGGCCAATTGATGTCACCGT
Organism: Micrasema longulum; assembly: GCF_059751315.1. Lineage (NCBI taxonomy): Eukaryota > Metazoa > Arthropoda > Insecta > Trichoptera > Brachycentridae > Micrasema > Micrasema longulum. The sequence continues at coordinate 155,873 of NW_028279067.1, forward strand.
TTCGAGAAATAACCCGACACCTGAACTTAGATCGCAACAGAGTAATTGCTTCATTTGCTATGTGCGAGGTGGCACTGTTTTGTTTATTTTTTTATTTTAAATTTATAAACTAAGCATCATTGTTTATGTAAGCATCTATTTTATTCCATTTTTTTCAAGATTCTAAATGTATAATATTACCTTTTTTTTCATGAAGTGTAAGTAAGTTTGTGTTTGTTCATTTAGTCAACATAGTTAGGTCTTCGTTTATGACATTGTTTGTTAATACGTTAGTTTGATTTTTACAGAATAGTCCAGTGTTTTCGGCATACATGATAATTTTACCTTTTTAGTTGTACTGTGATAAGTCATTAATATATAAAAAGAACTGAACCCGGCAGCGCTTCGCTATTGCTATATTTGAGTTCTAAGTATTAGATAAAATGAACACAATCGAAAGTTTGATATCAATCATTGTATTTAGTCCAAATTAGATATGTAAATATACATTGTTATTTTTGTGTTTCGGTTTACATCAATTGTGAGGACAAAGAATTTTGATAAATAGGTGTTCGAACATTGTTTTCCTGTCACTGTCTTGCAGATGCCTCCCGATACTGTGTAAAAAAGACAACTGCATGTCAGACCTTTTGTTAGAATGGACAAAATTGACGTTTTGCTGTACTGTTTTCCGCACCCCAAAACTGAATCGATTTTGTTATTTTTTTAGAGTATCAGAATAAAATTAATTAACTTTTTTTTGTACTTAACAAATTGAAGATTTTATGAGCTTTAAACCTTCTCGAGGCAAAGATGTACATTTATCTGAAAACCGCACGTAAATCGGTTCGGTAGTTATCGAGTCCACCGAGGAGAACCATTTGAACATTGCCTTTTATATTTTTTTAATTTTTTTTTTAAATAAAAACCTTTATTAGCATAAACAAACAATACATTCAGTAGAATAATGGAACACTTAAGGTTGAACTTGCCAAAAAAGAGTCTAGCTCTTGTGTTTGGCAAGTTTACAAAATAACATAAAAATAAAACATAAAATGCAAAACCAAATAATAAAATAAATAAAAAATTAAACAATTTTAAAAATTGAGAAAATATAACACTAAAAAAATATTAAATTAAAACACAAAATTTGTAAACACGGGCACATATTAAACATACATCTCTTTTTTTAAAATACAGTTAATGTTAATTATGTCAAGAAGCTTTTCTTTAATTTATCCTTAAATTTTCCGTAATTTATTTCTTGACGTAGATTTTGTGGTAAATTTTTGAAAAGCTTCCGTCCTATGTAAGTATAATGATGTTTGGCCGTGGTAGTTTTAATTCTCGGTAGAGCGAGGCATCCTGTTCTCAACCTTTCCGTAATACGGTCCGATGGGAGGCTCTTATATATATTAGATGAAGATAAAAATGAAGATGACGTTTCTAGATTTGACAAAAAAAACATGGTGCAAGATTCAAAACGTACACCTTCTATTGAGACAGCCTATATTATAGTATGTCGATCATCGTAAATAGATATTATATGAAAATATATCCTATCAACCGACAAATACGTTTTCGATACCCCTTTTTATAACTACAATCAAATTTATAATTACCCCTCCGAAATTATCGTTATCGACGTCAGCAACGATGCAGTAGAAATATTTATATGGTTTACCTGTAAATAAATAAAAAATATTTAGTCGAGTCAGCATTTTATATCATATTTTTATCCAAAAACTCGAGAAATAAATTCGAGTAAACGTATATAACAATACATTCGCCTTACAAAACCTTATTACACAAACATTTAAGATCTTTCATTTCGTAGTTCTGCATTAGGTAGAACCTACTTTTAAAGTGCAATTTTTGTATCAAATCATCAATCATCAAATACTACTTTGATATGATTAGCTTGAACATGCAACTTTAATCTAGTCCCCATACTATAATCACAAATATAAAAAGTCCAAAATAAATTAATTAAATGTCTATCATACAGAGATAATTACCAATTCAATAATCATAATGAAGCGAGAGTACATTTTAAAATAAACTCTTTGGATAGTAGACGACAGATTGCTGACTTAATGTTTCTATTTAAGTTTTTACTAAGACTAAGTTTAATTTATTTCCATGTACCTCTTAAACGTACCCGTCACGCCAAATTATTTAACTGCACCGATGTAAACACTAATGCATTAAAAAATTCGTCCATTTATAGAATATGCAACTTATATAATAATATTATTGGAGCCAATGCGAGTGATATCTTCAACATGAATAAAATTAAATTCAAAGGGGAAATCAGCGACAGCATGCAGGCATTGTCACCGTGGGTGAAAAGTGATGAGTAAATACAATGTTATTTTTTCATTTTATTTTAAATTTACAATGGTACAAAAATTTTATTTATGGTTTTCCAAATTCTATTCTCGTGTAATATTAATTTATTTATGACACATTACGTTTATTGATAATTATAATGTTGAGATCATTTTTAGTCTAGTTTTAAGTACCTATTATAAAATTATGGTATGTGACTAGATTTCAATAAATAAATTTAAAAATAAAATATCTGTACTTAATTTATTTTTATTATAATTTGGTAATCGAGTTACCTATAAAATTCAATAAGTAATGTATACAGTATGTAAATTAATATCTGTCACATCCGAAACCACGATGATCAGTATGAGCAGAGACTATATTTATTTATTTAACTTTTTGTACATAATGTTATTTGTACATAATGTTATTTGTACATTGGCGGGCTTATTGCCAAAGGGCAATTTCTTCCAACCAACCCCTTCCTATATATTGGCATATTAAAAAATATATGTAATCGTTTAAAAATGCAAAAACAAAAATTTAAAAAACAAATGGTTGCTTACTTATGCAGGGGAAAAACCAGGAGTGTCCCACTCCCGCTAGATGCGCGTGTATCACGCGGCACAATTACCCAGAAAACATATATTTATTAGCCTCTGAACAGCCATGAAATTCTAAAACATCTTCACCGCTTCGATTTGTGGATCAGGAAGAGTGGGCGGAAGAGGGGCGCCGCCGCGTGCGGCGCATCTAGCTGCCCCCCCCCCCCCCCCCGACCCACTCCTTTTTCTCCCCTGCAGAAGTAAGCGACCATTTGTTTTTTTTTTCAATATTTTTTTGCTCATACCGATCATTGTGGTTTCCAATGACATTAATGGATTTAACTTACAAACTGTGATTTCAAATTTTGTTTGCTTATCTGCTTTTCAAACCTACCGTCTACCGTCAAACGGGTTTAGTTTGATATTCACGGGGTTTAATAATTAAAAAAAATATTGTTAATGAATCCGGCAAAACATAACAAGGATCATTGTTAAAATATCTGCCAAATAAAATTCATCCGAATATAACAAAAATTTGACGATAATTTTTACATAAAATCTCTAAAAAATAGCACGTTTTAAAAATATATTTTTTTTTATAAATTCAATCCATTTTACGAAAGAAAAAATTGACAGATGACGGATTGCGGATTTATTCCAGTGCTTTACCACGTTGGACCCAGATATAAGCGTGGAATAAGTAACTACGGTCGCTATCACAGCTTTATACCGAGTATAACTTAAGGAATTTAAGAATTTTTAACAATTTCAATATACCATTCATATTCGACCACTACGCCTAGGCATAACTTTAAAATTATAATCGGCGATAGCCGACTGTTGCCTGCTAGTTTTACATTAATATTGATTATAAATTGACAAATTTTATCAGACGAAAATGAGTCTATTTCATATATAAATATATACAGAGCCAATTTAGTCGATTGTTCAACATAGCACGGCCCCAAGAAATAACATAGGGTTATTTCATTAAAATATATTTTTTTGATTATTTATTTTATTTAAACACATGAAACAGTACAACATGAAGCCGACTAATCTTTACTCGATTTTTTTAGTAAAATTTTCACCCGCGAGTAGAAACTAAATAAATGAAATAAAAAAAGAAAAAATAAATAAGTATCTACCCACCTTAATTTTACCGAACCAAGTGACTGGCGCGATACGTGTGAAATTACTCCGTACATGACAGACACAATCAATCATTTTTAGACTATTAACATTATAGATACCTATCTTACGTTTTTAAAGAAAAAAATATTACAATGGTAAATTACCATTAGGTAAATAAATTACTATCTCGCTTTAATTTAAATTGTATTTTTATTGTATTTTTATAAAATAAAATTCATGCCCTTTAATCGCTGAATCAATAAAATAAAGATTATACCCATATATTTTTCATAGTTGATTCTTGGTACTTCGCAGCCAATTGAGCACAGTTCTTCCGAGCGTACGACGGTAAGGCCATTTTTACTGCAGGCTGTGGCCATAGTATCTGGAAGGGTCACCGAGTCTCCATTCAAAGGTAGTACAAACCGCACGGATATGCTTCGCATTAATTCCGAATACTTGGGATCTGTCTGGTAGGTCTGGAAATGTTATCATATTAATATTATTGATCTATTAGAACAGTGGTGGCCAACCGGTAGCTCGCGACCTATATTTTAGGCGCCCGCAAACAAAAAAATGGACAGAAGAATACTTAGTATCGAATTGCAAAGTTTATGTTGTAATTTTTTACATTTGAAAATACATGTCCTTATAAATTTGTGGCTAAAGAGTGTAAGTGTAGCCATGTAAATTTTCAGGTTAGAATATTTTTTTATCTATGGTATCACAAACACAAACATGGCAATAATGCGTGCGTCAATCGTTTACCCCAGTTCCCAGTTGTATAATTATATTTTTTTACGTTGAAAGTTTTGTCTGCTAACATGGGCGATGAATCAGGGCCGTCAAAGAAGACGAAAACCTATCATTCCAATTGCGAATGGGAGGATGAATTTATATTTATCCGTGTAAACGACAAAGTGGGGGAATTATTACACGCAGTCCGATGTATTCAAATATGATTCTACGCTCCTTCTGGACTATTCTTAATTCTATGACTAAAACGCCTTTTCTTTTAATACTAAAACGCTTTTTCTGTTTTAAAAATATTTTCCGAGTAGAAAATTTCTGAAGAAAAGGGCGTCTCAACAAAATGCCCCATATTTAAAAGAATAGTGTTTTTGTTACCTTCATGCTATCCGCATATAAAGCATCCATCAATGCCCCATCCTTGTAAGTACATATGTCAATGATAATATGATTGTCTTTCTCATATTGGTTTATAATATGGAAGTAGAAGAAAGTACTCGCTACAAATTTCTTGAACAACTTCCCGTTCGAGCGACGCACCACATGGAAAATTGTCTAGAAATAACGAAACAGTGCAATTTTAATTTATTGATAACGAGTTGACCATAATCAATTTTAAAAATAAGTAACAATCCTAGAATTCAACATTCCCTTCTCGAAGTAAAAGCATTCAGAAGAAAATTGAAAGATCGTAATTTTTATTTTTCCAAAATCACATTAAATAAAATACAGTTTTACCAACATAATGTATGTTTTACATATAATTTTAAGTTTATACTTAATAATAAATAAATACATAAATAATACTCATAAGATGATATTTTATTTTAAAACCAAAACTTAAAGCACCGTACTTTGTATGCCCTACCCACCTGGCTACAATTTATTTTTGTGAGAACTGAGGTTCATGTTACGTAAACCAATGGGTTAGATTGTGTAATGAAATTGTTACTCTGCAAAGTGATGACATTATAATTCAGTGCCGAAAATCGGTGTTTATATAGTAAATAATACAATATTTTCTGTTTGCAAAACAGTAAAAAGATACAATTTAGTCAAATTAGATACGGTACAATTATGTAAATGCTAATAAATTAAAATTATATTATAAGCAAACATATTAGATACTGTCTATGCTCACTAGGTATGGGAAATACCTGTTCTGAGGTAAGGTCAGTAGGGAGCATTAATTTATTTAAAAATAAAACTGCATATTTAGTCTTAGTAATACGTGGAGATGATTAAAATATAGAAATTTTAAATAAGATGAAAAAAAAATTTAAAAATATAAAAATCTTACAAAAATTATTCAACTGAAACAATCAAACTGTCAAAGTGTATGAAACTGAAAAAAATATACAGGAAAAAGTCCAAGAAAGTAAAAAATCGTAGAAAAATAGTAGACTCCAGATAAATATAATAAAATGTGAAATTTGAAAAAATAACGCTTTTAAAAATACTACACACTGACATAAAAAAATATGACTCACTCATAAACTCTTAATTGCTTCTCCAATTGAAAAACAAACATTTTCTTTTTGAAAAAAAAAACAATTTAGCTATTATACGATTATTGCAAGATGAAAATTATTAGAATAAAAGATAAGGAAGATTGAACCTATCGGACTACAGCAATATTATACGTCAGCACCCTGTGTCAGTACTTTTTCCCTTTAAAAAAAATATTTACTATACTTGTATATCGTAAGTCCGAAGACGGCAGATAAATCTGGGCGCTTTGTAGGGTTTTTGGATGATCCCAATTCCCATAATAAACAGTTTATCAAAAAAGCAAAACAATAGAGATACGCGAATGGTAAATATCTATACTGTGCAAAAAACACTACTCTGGTACCATAATCTAGGTAGAATGGGAATACGTTTGCATACAAAAAAGTCAGACCGCGTGATTGCTACCGACCCCTCCAAACAAAGCAATAGCTGGTCGCCAGCCATTTTCTTTACTCGTAGGGGCGTCTTGTATTCACAAAGGTTGAAAAACGATGTTATGTATTTTCTTCCAAATGAATGGTCTTGGTATGAAAAATTTAATAATAGCTTTTTTTATTAATATCCCTACAGAGATGAGGTAGATTTTTTTCAAATTCAGGATTATGGATATTCGAGCGTTTACAGGGCTTATGACCTGTCATTGGCTGGGTTAAGTGGCCACTTTATGTACTACAACATTCCCATTCCGCTTATTAGCGAATATCGACACAGGTAACATTTTTGATTTTTGTATATATGTTATTAAATGAGAAACCATTCACAAGCGTGTTGGAGCGCCATCTATGTATTGATATTGAAGTTAAGTATTTTTAATTAGCATATTACTTTATTTTATGTATTTAAGACTCTTCCGAATTAAATTAAGTACTAGTAATCGCCTGCAGATGACTCTGCAATTTATTTTTACTTATATTTTGACCAGATCTTATTACACAACATTGAATGTTGTTTAATAATAGCTGTTGGAAATACATTATTTAAAAAAATAAAACCTTATGCTGACAGCACAAATAAGAGAATAATTAAACAATAGTGTATCTACCTTGTCCAGTGTCCACTGTAAACCCCTAGCGGACTTTTTATTGTTATATTGAGTTCCGGCGATTTGAACAATAGAAACTTTTAGAGGCTGCTCAATAATTATGAAGAAGTTTTCAGTCATTCCTAAAACAAAAATGATAATAACGAGACTGTCTTTATTACGCTATGGTGTGTAGCTTGTGTGTGCCATTTACTAAAGTGTAGGTACATCGCGCCGATGGCACGTTTTATTTGCTCATTGTGTGATGGTAATTTTTGGGAAATCCTCAAACATAATTAAATGTGGTTTTATATTAATTTACAAAACATTACTTTTAAATAAAAAAACGTTTTTATTACGAAAGTGGTGTGATTTATTATTTGTGTGAAACTTTCATTTTAGAAACTCACTATTCTCTCAATGAAAACATTTCCACAATATTTTTTTTAATATTTTCTTTTCATTATTTCTTATTTGATTGACATATTTCAAATCTTTATTTTAATAGCTACTTTAAAATTTTATTTTTTTTGAAAATATAAATTTAAATTTTTGTTTAATTTCGTTGTATTTTTATTTTTATCTTCTTTTGGTTGCATTTACGAACGCCCACAATTTATTTTCTAAACTTTAATTTAATTGTATTTTTTTTCTCTCATTTTCTACTTTAAAATTTTTTTTTAAACAATTTTATCCAGTTTTTTTGAATTTTTTTCTTTCTTCTTGACACATTTTTTTTTCAAAGTATCAAAAATAAAATGTTTATTGTTTTATATGTGTACTATATTATGTCTGTACTCTTTTATTTGAATCTTAATTATAACTAATGTCGAAGCACCCGATGACAAACTATTATTTAATGGTTCATCGGGACATATGTTTTAATGCTTTATGTATTTATTTTTATAATGTATTAATATTGTACAAATATGTGTATTTTATTAAATAAAAGCTCCATAATAATACAAAAAATAATGGATATGCATAGTGGTGGGGCAACAAATTCCTATGCGGCTCTATTGGCCCATTCATGGGTAGGAAAAAGAGTTTTTCTACGGCGGCGCTGGAACGCGCTAGCGAGCGGAGGAGCCCTAAAGCTCTTCTGATATATGTTAAGTAGACTATATTTTTGTTGATATAATGCAAACAATGTGGGTATCCTCGCTATGTGTCAATCGGTCACAACCCCAGCAAATGAGATGGATTAGGAAGGGATGCCACTAACCTTATCTTCGTTCTCGATAGACTTGCCGAATCCAACATGATACTTGCGAGCGGCACTTACACAATGGCAGGTCCCGATCTGGTGCTCAACACTGGTGGTTGGTGGAAACAAAGTTTTATGATGCGGCACACGTTCAACGAAATAAATGCGCAATGTACGACACGAGGTCTCAATGTGGCGGGTAATCGAAGGATACTGATGTGGTTGTGGGTAAACAGATGTAGAAGTTGTGACAATACTTGACCTATGCATACCCACATAATTCGCAACCACATAATATTATATTATTTAGGCTTATCTCATTCAATAGATATAAGGATTGCATTGTTTCCCATAGAGAAAACATAATAAAGTACACACATAATTTAAAATGGTCGGACTGGTGCTATTGTAACCCTGTGATTGCCACACAATCCCAGTTTCTTTCATGTTTTGATTATTGAATTTTAAAACCTGTTTTTTTTTTGTTGTCATTTTTGTTTGTCAGTTTTTTGGAATGAGGATTTTGACTACCGCAACCGTTAAATCCACGAGATTAAAGCTTAAGTAGTAATACTCACCAAAGCTGTGCATGTACCCTGGATTCATGGGCCAAGAAGCGAGAACTTTAGTCTGTATAATGGCGCTGTCAAACATTTTCCCTAAAAATATGTTTTTTAAATAATACAAGATTTTTACTGGATTATTCTACTACTCATTCGCTTATTAAAAATTTAAGTACAAAAAATTTAAGTTATTTTATTTTATTATGTATATGAACAATATTAAATTATTTTTTTGTTATATGAAGATAGGATGATCAGTTTTACGCTTCAGGTGTCCAGGGACTTAAAATTGAAATATTTTTGTGTGAAAAAAAAAAACAGGTCAACCATGCCGGGAATCGAACCCTGTAGGCAAGCGCTGACCATTACACCACAAGGCCGACAACCAAAGATAGTTTTGATAAAAGATTATTGTCATGTATTATAATTCTATTTGACCAATTTATCGAAATTATATAAAAAATTATATGTTACCATCTTCCGAAAAGGGAAACCGAACAATGGTGTATGCGGGGCCTCGCAATGTTATAGATATGCCAGTGTTATACACATCTCCTGTAAAAAAAATTGCGATATTATAATTGCAACATTTTCAAAGCGGAAAAATGCCAGAAGCAAACTAAGGAAGAGGAAAATAGACAGAAAATATAAATTTAAATAAAATGGATAGCTGGAAAATTATATTTCAGCTATTTCTGAATAGAGATCATTGCAGGAAAATGAGCACATCGAACATGTACTCATCAATACAAGCTTTTCACCTACGTCTAATGCTAGACGTTAGTTTCACAAAAAATAATTAAATCGTTAATATAAAAAAAAAAACATTTTGCTTCGCGCGAAAAATTCAACGCCCCGCCTCTCTCCGTACCGCGCTTCGTCCTAACTTCAAATTTTTTTGCATAATACCCACCTACTCGAATTATTATCTCCCAAAAAGAAGTACATACACATATACGCATCAAGTCTCCCCAGCCCGTCTCCACTCCACCCACACCCGCGCAGTTTCGAAATTTTAAACAGCACGAAGTCGTTACCGTTATAAAAGAACACCAAAAACTGAAGGTGTTTCCACAACGGAGTAGCAAATTAAACTAAAACAGTGCCATAACCACTTGTATCTTTTAAGACATTAAAAAAAAACGGGAAAACTTTTCCGTTTTAAAAAACTGTGAGCCTACGCCATTTAAAAACCACTGCGTTTCAAAGGAACCCTGTTTAAATTTTGCTGGGCGATATTTTTTAAGTTTTTGACCCATCCATCCAGACTCCATGCAATATTATTAGAATTTACATAAAGTAATGAGGCACTTAATCAGCTCACAACTGCTTTGAAATGCCACCCTTTCCTTTCGATCCTTTTTGATAATAATTGATAATTAGCACCTAAATCATACACATACCTTGAATAATGAATACGATATTTCGAAAAGGGTTTTATATTTTATATGATAAAACATTGATAAAGTAATATAAAAGGAATGCCAAGTTTACTAAGTGGCTCAATTTTTATGCTTGCGCTGACAATTTATTGTACGAGTATATACAATTTTGATAATTTAGCGTGGGTAATTTACTATAAATTTAAAATTAATATTAATGTTCATATAATATTTATTCCATAATATAGAGTTCGTAAATTTAAATAAAATAATAAAAATTAAAAAAATGATTTGAAAAATTAGTATTTTTTTGTCTCTTAATTTAAACAATTGAGCAACTTCAAAGCGGTAAGAGAAATGAGAAGCCAAAAAGATTATTTTATAAACTTAATTGAGAAAAAAAAATGCAAAGGCATGTATTGTATTGAAGCAGTCTCATAACTGGAATCACTTTGTGAATTATTATGATTGCTGTTTTTTTATATTATAAAAATGTATGAGCTTCATACCATTTTCATCAATGTGCGGATGAGCGCTGTGTGTAACAAGGCTGACGTGTTGCGATAAATTAAGTGACTTGGTCGTCTCCAGGTTGTCCGGATTTATCCTTAAAATATATGAAATATTATGCAGATGTGTAGGTACTGACAGATAACCAATAAAAGAACATGGCATTTTATATATTGTGCACATTCTAACACTAACATTCCTGGATAAAACTTATTCAAATTTACGCCTTACTTTAAGAGATTTAATTTTAAATTCGAGCCGAAACATAAAATTTGTCCTTACACCTCTCGCAGTAATTTGTATAAATAATAATTTACGGTTAGTATTTGTAATCAATCCAATATCGCATGAATTATTATTAATTTATTATGAAAATAAAACTTTGTTATTAGTGTTACACAATTTTTATTATTTTACAAGAACACTACTACAGTTTCGGGAGAGCACTCCTCCCATCGACGGGTGATATGAAACTAATACAGTAAACACAGAATATTGTTCTGTAGTAGTGTTCTTATAAAATAATAAAAATTGTGTAACACTAATAAGAAAGTTTTATTTTCATAATAATTTAAAATGAAGTGTTACGAAGTGAATGCCGATTCAATTAACAATATTATGTTGGCCAGTACGGCAAAACAGGCAATTATGTATAACAACTTAATGTGTAGATACACAACTATTTGTTTAGATTTATGACATTGTGAACAATATTCTGTGTTTACTATATTAGTTTTATATCACACGTCGATGGGAGGAGTGCTTTCCCGAAACTGTTGTAGTGTTCTTGTAAAAGAATAAAAATCGTGTAACACGTATAAAAAAGTTTTATTTTCATAATAATTTATAATAAAGTGTTACGAGGTGAATGCTGATTCAATTAACAATACAATATCGCATGAATGACTATTTTTCCATAGGTCAATTTTGCTACTAGTCAATTTGGCTGTTAATGAATTTTAAATACATTCGGTCAAATTAGCGATCAGTCTATTGCATTTTATCTTCTGTCGGTCAATTTAGCCATCGGTCTATTTTTCTATAAGTCAATCTCGCTGTCAGCTAGTTTCATATAGTCAATTAAACTATTTATTTTTTTCTACTGTAGATCAATTTACCTATTTGTCAATTTTACTCACAAACATTTTTGATATCAGTCAGTTAAACTATTTATAAATTTTATGTTTCGGTCGATTTAATTATAAGTTAATTTGACTGGAAATGAATTTGACGTACACTTAGACAATTTTGCCTTCTATCCTAATTCTAATATAAGCCTTCTTGTTTAATTCTATCCGTTTTACTGTCAGTCAGTTTTACTGAATGAATTTTACCCACTCTCGGTCAATTTTACTATCAGTCACATTTTACAGAACAATAATTACATATATATGGTTTTAAAACAATATCATTGTTTGAATACCTGTGAATCCTGGTGTTTTCACTTAATGCGTACAGTTCATCTCCATACGGGTACACGGATATTGTTGCGTTGTCTGACATGCCAGTTCCCATGTTAAATAATACTGAAAGTCTAAAACATTTCATTTAACAAATAATTTGAAATGGAACAATTAGCAGGAAGTAAGCGAAGAAATATTTGAGATTGAATCCGTTCAAATCAAATCGGAATATAAAATACAGAGCAACTGTTGTTGCCACATTGTTTTGTTTTTCAACAAAATATAAATATCGTTTTATTTATTTTGTTGTAAATTTATAATTTTTTTAAATACAAACAAACCTGCTAAATATACTGCGACAGGGTTCTGGGGCGGCGTCTGTACCAAATTCACTGACCATTATTTTTTTGGCCTCCAGATTTTTTTTATAGGTTTCGGATTGGAGAAATCTACATTGGTAGGACACTTCCCCATTACGAATGGTAAAACTGAAATATAAAGAAAAGTATAAGAATTCTATAAAAAAATAATTTGAACAAAATGTCGAGTATTTCAAAACCTTCGTAGAAAATTACCGAATTTGACTATCTATGGAGTTTTATATTTCAACAAAAGTAGAATAATTTGTAAATCAACAGAGGAAAATATGGATTATGGATAGTATTAGACAGACGCTGTGGTTCAGTTAGTCAGATGGTCAACTGGTGTCGCGTGTTTGATTCCTGCCAGTTGCAAGATAAAAAAAACCCAAGAAAGATTTTATTATTTTATTTATTGGGGATATCAACAGTAATACTTGTAAAAAATATATAACAAATAAAGTACACAGTGAATAAAACTACAGATATCCACAGAAATACATAAAATACACGTACAATTCATACTAGTGTGTTTATGTGAGTGTAAGTGTGTGAGAGGGTGGGTGTTATATTGGGATGAGGGTGGACATGTGTATAAATATTATTGCACAAGTGTCAAAAATATTAAAATATTTAAAATTAGAGATAAAATAAGATTTTATTATATAAAACTAACTATAAGACAAAGAAGTATGTTTTAAAACGCGCATTTTAAATGTTTATTTTTTTACAATCAAAAAGATCAATAAAGGGAAGTTCAAATTATATTCACGAGTATTCATTGAGTATTGTGGTGTATTTTTCGCAACTTTTTCCCATATCCCCTCTTTCCTACCAGCTGACAAGGATTTGTGAGTTATTCCTTTTTTAAAAAAGATCAAACGGAACGGTCAATGAAAATGCCTTACCTTTTCATATGGGTTCTCTACGTTTGTTGGATATTTATCGATCTTAATTATTTACGTTTTAATACTGGTAGCTTATTTGTTCATTACTCTCATATTTGATTGAAACATTATATTACTGATTCTGCAGTTACATTGATTTAGTTTATTTTTTTAATTTATTGCATAAATAAGTAAACATATTAAATACCGGGAATCTGTATAAAACTAGTCTATTAGAAAATGAATACGGAGCGTCCTCTGGTTAGGATAGTCTCCATTTAGTCTCCATCCATTTGTTTTGTAGTTTGGGTCAAGGATGTTAAGGGCAGTGCAGCCTAAATATTTTTTTTAAAGATAGGGTGTGTAGGCCTTTCTCAAAAAATAATGTTATCTATTTTAAAAAACGAACAAGTTGTAATTAAATAATATTTTTTTTCAAAATAGGACAATATCACGTATTACGAATACCGATTAAAATATATAAAATGTATGTAGAATGATTAATTGTATTTTCAAAATCAATATGGATATTGTGGAGAAATGTTTTCATGTATAACTTTGAAAAAACATTTTTTTTTTTACTGGACAGTAATTTATAGACCCTTATTACTTTAAACATGTTAAAACATGTGATATTTTCCCATTGAGTTAGTTAGAACAATACTCACGGGTGGTATTCTGAATTTTTAGTGCGATTTACGTACTAAATAATATATATTATAAACATACATTATAAACATAAATAATTAGTGTTTAAAACTGTCTGAACATTTTGTTAATTATCTCTGTTTATAAAGACTTTTTTGTTTATTCTCAAATGTAAATATATTTATTGAAAAAAAGTATATTGTTAAGTGTCCTCAGCACGGGTCACTCCAGTGAGGTCACAATATTTTTATTATTCATCATCGTTTATAATCGAAAAAAATATAAATTAATTAATACGCGCGCTCTATCTACCGTTCAGAATGCCAGCCCAGGTGCAATCCAGTCTTTGTCTATGAATATTTGGACAAATTCAAAATATTGTTAATTATTTTAATAAATAAATCCAATACTAAAATATTCAGCTACATAATTGGCTTCTGGAGGACCGATAACAAAACAGACATAACAAGGATACAAAGACAACAAAATAAAATCATACAACTTTTACACAACTTGCCTTGGCCCTATCAAAAATGAACAAAAAAAACATAAGTGGGAACAGTTTGGAATGAAGTTGGATTGGCATGGTTAGCTCAAAGTTTTAGGTCTTTGGTTTTTTTTTTTATATATTGTAAACAATTATTGTTTTGCCCTTGTTTGTCTTTGCTAAATATTTTAATGTTCTTTTTGTTCAGTTTCTTGCATTTATGTTTCTTCATTTAACTGTTGTAATTGGCTTAGGGCGTATATATAATAAATAAATAAATAAGGTGTTTACAAAAAGGTGTCGAAAATTCAACATAAGCATCTTTGGTGTCCGTTTTTAGCTGGAGTTTTTTTTATTGGTAAGATAACGAAACACTCCACCCTAACTTGATTTCCATTTTCTAATAGTGAATTAAATTTACAATTCGTTGAAAATTACCCCAAATGGTATTCGGTTAAATCTTAAAAACGGTAATGTCTCTTTACAAAAAAATTGCTTAAATTTTTATACACCAACTGTTCAAATAGGTACGGTTAAATTAAATGCTGTTTCATGTTTTAATACTGTCGGTCTCGTAGTGTAATTGTCAGTGCGTTTGTCTACCATGCAAGAGATCTCGGGTTCGATTCCCGACATGTTTAATATGAAATATTTATTTAAAAGGCTACGACTGATCATCTTATCTTCATGTGACAAAAATGATCAAGATATCCTGCGATTGGTGCACCAATGCAGCGCCCTATGCACCATTAGGTGGGGAAAGGGTGTGATGATGACGATTCATTATACATTAATTCATTTTCTATCTATAAATGTGTCCTTAAAAATGCCCATTAGGTGTATATATAAATAAATAAATGAAAATATCTTTGTTACAGGTTCAGAGTTTCACTATGGCTAAGACCCAAATTAAATTTGCGTTTTAACCACTGACAAAATTGCATTTGATGATTTATTTTGACTGGCATCCAAAGCCTTACAAAACGCATTAAAGTCTTCATCAGGCAGAGCCAAAACAATTAAATACAAGTACGCCTAAATCGCTGCAATACGCATAGCGCGTTTGGTTCAAGGGCATTTTTTACTGTATTTACTTTAAGTTTTTGCATACCACGGTAAACTCATAAGTTTTGACATTAAAGAGTGATAACTATATATTGCCTAATGTTAGCCACTATAAGACTTCAGCCAATTTTCAGACAATATTGACATAATATATTTTATAAAAGACGTTGATTTTTTTATAATGAAAGTTATGAATATCGGTATTTATGAATTGAAACAAAATATTCACTTACATTAGATACCACAGGATTAGCAGAGTAAATCATTTTTTTCGGAATTGCGGTGATATTTTACTAGAACTGAAATTATTTTCCAAAGCATAAAATTATAAACAGTCTAGCTGATTCGATTCATTCCAGCTCCTAAGTACAATAAAAATTAGTTGTCCATCTCGTGCCCTACGAAATCACCCAACCGTTGAAGTACCTAACGTTAGTACGAACTATTGTCAGAATTCGTTTGTACATAGATCTTGTTCAACTTTTAACAGCCTTTTTAATCATATAGATATCTATCATACAAGATTACAATTATATAAAAACAGTGTATTGAAAACTTTTGAATAAAACTCCCGTTGATCTATTATCTTCTTCTTCGCAGTCTCAATCCTGGGGATTGGTTTGCAGCAAAGTCCTGCATCTCGTCCTCCATTGGTCTCTATTCTCTGCAGCCCTCTTCAGCTCGACATATGAGGCGCAAAATTCTAGAGGCAAATATTCCCGTCGGGGGCGCCCTCTGTGATTTGTGCCCTCAGCCATTCCCTCTATTACGTCATGCAGAGACCCTCCTGGCGTATAATGTGGCCTTTCCATTGGGCTCGCCTCTCTGAGATGGTTTTGATTAGGTGCCTTCCTTCTTCGATTCTGGTGAGAACCTCGTCATTAGGGATGTGGTCTCTCCAGGAAATTCCTAATATTTTTCTGTAGCACCACATCTCGAAGGCCTCTAGTCTTTTTTTATCTCTTTCGGTAAGGCACCATGTCTTACAACCGCACATCAATATGTTCCATACATATGTCTTGACAAGTTGCTTGTGGAGTTTTAGATTTATATTATTCGACTCAAAAATCTTTGATTTTTTGTATAGATATATGTATTCATTAACCACTTCGATTTTATTATTGTTAGTGAAAATGTCTCTGAAAAGGAGACCAGCTCCTGTGATACCTTATTCCAACCATCAATAATCCCATTGCTCAGGAAATGCTTTTGTAGGTTGAGATTGAGTCTGAGTTTCTCCAGCCTAAGACCGTGGCCTCAAATTTCCTACAATGTTTATACGTGTCTTTTTTCATTAATAAATTTACTTTTGTTTGTAATACAATAATTACAATCTAAGTCTTTAAAAAAACTTTTATTATTTTTTTTGTTTTTGTCTGTTGTGCTTAATTTTATAGCGAGTATTCTTTTAAATATCGTGACTAAGGCAAATTATACTATTGATTAATTGATATGTAAATTTTTTGTTATATTTTCGTAAAATATATTTAAATATATGTATATTTTTTTATTATTATTATTTCTAAAGGGTTAAATATGTTGTTAATTTTTTGTTGTAGCCAGCTCTGTTTTTGTATAGTCTATTTTTAAGCAGAGTTAATCATCAATGTTATTTGGCTTTTGAATTGGTAAACTTTGATTAATTTATCATCATTATTATTGATTAAAACGATGAAACGATTTTTCAATACATATAATGGAAACATGTAAAAAAGTTGCGATGTCTAATTTGAAATTATTAGTTTTTAATATGTGACGAAAGTTAGTATTTAAATATAAACCCATTTACTTATTTTTTGTTGTGAAAATGATCATTAGTTTGCTTAATTGTGTAATTAATATTACAAACGATAAATTTGCGATATCCTCTACAACAAGACTGTTTAAATATATTAATACCTTCGTTGAAAAAAATATTGAGAAACGCTGCGGTTAATAGACTGGTGCAGTACCCTATGCATCATTAGATGTGGAAAGAAAATTAAGATAATATTAACAAAAACGATTTAGTTTTTTTTCCGTCTATAAATTGATCAATATGGAGTTATACCGATGCGCCCTTGTAGTGGTTTCTCACGAAAACGTCGCAATAAAACAAATGACGATATTTATCATAATTAGTTCCGACGAGTATAAAGCCGAAAGATCGTCATCGACGGCCTTCCTGGGCGGCGTGAGCCCGCAGGTTTATAGAAGAGGCAACATGGGTTTAAGTTCTTCTCATATATCATAAAATGGCCAAGGAGTTTGAGCACAGTCAAGAAGACTTATTTTTCCATGTGATATTTTTAGAACGATTAAAATTAATAAATTTAAATTCCCAATTAAAAAACAGCTGTAAGTTTGAATTAATTGGGTAATTTTTTTTTTTGTGTGTATCTTTTGAAATATATTTATGGTTTTTTAGTTCAAAATTTAGACCAACTCTTCTTCTATTGACCAGTCTGTTTTCTGATTGGCTGGAAGATATTGATTTTAGCAATAAGTCCGCCAAAGTACTTATTATTTGTACTTGAAGTATTAAATATATAAAAGGCTGTGTTGTGGGCCTCGATTACAATGAGAATTAAACATTTATCTTCAATTTTATCTACAAGTAAAATTAAGTTGATAACAATTATAGTACCGAGATGAGAGCACGGCTATCGGCAGCAAACAGATGTTATTATGGCTTGTTCAATCATCTGGGATCCAAATTGCTCACTAAAAAAACTAAGACCATTATTTACAAAACTCTCTTCAGACCGGTCATTGTATATGGTGCCGAATGCTGGGTTATGACCAAAAAAGATGAAAATATGGTATTAGTATTTGAAAGAAAAATATAAAGGAAAATATTTGGTGCTGTCAACCATAACGGAGTGTGGAGAAGATTGTTTAATTACGAATTAGAGGCACTGTATGGCGAACCCAACATTGCACAATTACAATGGTTGGGTCATGTGCACAGAATGAATGATAACCGTACCCCAGAAAAGATTATTTATACCACTCCGAAAGGCAGACGAAGCCGAGGTAGACCAAAATTAAGATGGCAAGATAATGTGGAAAGTGACATTAGAGCGATTGGCCTGACAAACTGGAGAAGAGCTGCGGGGTGCAGGGGCGAATGGAGACAAATTTTGGAGGAGGCCAAGGCCCACAATGGGCTGTAGCGCCACTGATGATGATGTTGAAAAATAAGTTTTCTGTATAAAAAGCGGAATATGCATACATTTTAATCATATATGAAGATACTTTAAATGTTTATGCAAATATATTCATTTTCATACACAAATATCGATTTTTCCTTATAGACAGTCAAAGATAACTCTGTTAACTTCCCATTGTAATCGGGGCCCTGAAGGATAATAAACCTTGTCTTTTTTTATAATCCATTGAACTAGAAAAATATATTTAAAACGCATTTATCAATCGTAGCTGCTCTAAATTTGCTGCGCCAAACACAAGAGCTAGATGCCAAACACAAGAGCTAGACTCTTTTTTGGCAAGTTCAACCTTAAGTGTTTCATTTTTCTACTGAATGTATTGTTTATTTATGCTAAAATAAAGGTTTTTAAAAAAAAAAAAAAAATTATACACATTTAGATATTTTTAATACTAAATTTTGTGATTTAAAAATAAAACTTTTTGAAACACTAAAATTAAATGTTTGTCATCATTATCATCATCATCATTACCTTTCCGCACGTAATGGTGCATAGGGTACTGCATTGGTACATCAATTGCAGCGTATCTTAAAACGCGCTGACTATTACACCACGAGGCTAACTGTTTGTCAGTATGTAATTAATTTATGTACGTAAGTAAATCACGAATCGGTCAACTATATTTAAAAAATCCCTCTCCACCACTTTTTCCTCATCCCCAACCTTCTAACTGGAGATGCAGGAATACCGATCTCAATTATATGTCTTCCTGCAAAAAGCACCACTTGCTTACTTTAGAAGATCGCCGTCTACTATTAGACATGGGGGTCCTTCATGACATACTTAGTGGACGCCTTGATAGTCCGGCTCATATGTCGGAGTTATCATTAAATACCCCTGGCTACCGCACCTGTCACACATCAAGCTCTCTTTTTCATGTGGCAGCAGTTCGTACGAACTATGCCCAGAACTCTCCACTTATACGTTTAGCTCGTGATATAATTTGAAATTTCCCCTTATTGATCCGTTTAATTGCTGCAAAAAAACTGCTTTTGCAGTTTGGCGGGAATTAAAAAAAATGTTTAGAAGCTATATATTTTTTTTAATGTAACAAATTAACATTAATGCGCGTTTCAAAACACACGTTTTTGTCTAATACTAAGTTTCTATCTTATTTTTGATCTAATTCTTAATATTTTATATATTTTTGACACTTGTCCACCCTCATTCCATTAGAACACCCACTCATCCACCCTCTCACACACTTACACTCACACAAACACACTAGCATGTATTGTACGAGTATTTCATGTATGCCTGCGGATATCTGTCATTGGTTTTATTCTCTGTTTATTTTGTTTGTTATATTTTTTTACATGTATTACTGTTGATATCCACAATAAAAAAAAAATTTAAAAAATAAATATATATTTGTGAAAAACTTTAATTGGATGTATGTACTATTTTTTGTTTTTATTATTTTACATATAACATCTTTTGTTTTTCATAATAATTAACTAAATCGTCATGTTATGTTACAGACATAGAATTAAGAATAATCCAGAAACCGCATACGCACATCAAACACAAGGCGACTAAACTACTCATAAATGAGTAGGTTTAAGTTTTGACCCATTAGTTTCTTTGTAGACGTCGCTCAGTACGCAACTCCTGATTTGAATTCAACTATGCCGTGTTGTGTACTTTTAAAGTGAAGAAATACTAGGATCTTAAAGAAACAGGATGCAATCACATTTCATGTGTAATTAGCTAATGAATGTGGTGTGTATAACAAATGCATTACTTAAAAATTGAATTATTTTTCCATCTGTCAGATTGTCAAAAAAACAAAATGGAAATTTCGTTAGTGTTGCCAGGGTAGTAAACTTTTTTACCCCAGTTTGCTCATCTAATGAGAGAATTAATGAAAATTGAATTTTGAATTAAACAACTCTGTGGTGGACGTTTGATCGACATTATCTTCAAAACATCAAATATTATTTGACATGATATAAAAATATCCGTTTCATGTCAAATAAAATTTGTTTTATATTTTAAGTTCATAGTTCATTAATTCAATTACTCTTATTAAATGACCCTTTACTCATCTACTCTGTTGTGTCAATCAATGTTTCCGCGTGATCAATAAAATTTTAGAGAAATCAACAGATTGCCTTTTTTTTACCTAACATTTGTGTTATGATTATTTTTTTCCCATCAAGCAACATTACGCGGCGACATCACGAATGCGCGCGGCGAGAATAGGGCATGTTGGGGGGATTATTGGACACAGTCCGATGATTTCAAATATGATTCTACGCTCCTTCTGGACTATTCTTAATTCTGTGGTTACAGATAATAAAGATACTCAGAATTTGGTCCTACTCATGCGGTGACTTGTTCACTATCTAATGCGATGCGGGCATAATAATGACGAATTCATATTTGATGATACTTTACACTTACACAATCATCGTTTCTGCTTCTCTTACCTGCGCAATAAAGCTGAGCCATCAAACATGTGATTGTATTCCATTTCCCCGATCTTGTAACGGCCGGGACCATTCCTCACTAGGGTCCCATTGATCCACGTAGGTATTTGACCTGATAGAAAAGTAACATTACGTCATAAAACTTCATAAATAAAATATGTTATATTGCATACACCTACCTACCATGCCAAATTACTTGGCATGTTCGACAAATAAAATATTAATAAAGTCTAAGTTTGTTGGAACAGAGAAGGAAAGCATTTTAGGCAAGGGATATGGAAGTATTTACAGGGTTTACGACCTGTCATTGGCTGTTTTTTTTTTACAATATACACAAGAGGTAAAACAGACTATTCAAAATATAAAGGATTTGCAATGAAATAGAATTAACAGTAAAAATAGTAAACGAAAAATCCCCCAAAGGCATGGCCTGTTCGTGGGTATACAAGAAATGCTTATGAATTTTTGCTCCTCTAATAAATAGACAGGTATCGTATGCTTGTGTAATATAAGAAAGAGAAAAGAAAATACTCTGTAAAATATTATAATGTACTTTTTTATTTTATGGTAATTAAAAAGGAAATAAAAAAAATTTATAAACATAAAAATATTCCTTATTATAGGACAAGAAAATATATCATAGAAAAAAAGAGTAAATATCTTTAGTTTGAATCCAAGATGGTGCGTGTTTTTTTAAAGGACAATTTTGAAAGTTTGGGTTCAATGAAATATTATCAGAAAATCTTTATTTTTTCTTTAATTAGCAATTTTTGGGCCTATAAAATATGCATGTCTCTGTGCTAGCCTCGTTTTACAACGTGGTATTTCTAACACACGATTCTTTCTTTGACTTGATATATTTGAATTACTTGTAAATACATTTTGGTTCTTAAATATATATTTTAAACATTGAAAACAATATATTTGTCTTATATGTAAAAGTTTAGCCTCTTAGAACAATTGGAAAGATAGAAAAGTGCGATTTTCGTGAAGCATTATTTTTAAGATAAACTTTTGAACAGTTTCTAATGGTTTAATATGGCTGTTATAAGCTCTTCCCCATCCAGTTATTCCATAGGAAAGCGATGACTATACAAGTGCATAAGTGGCCACTTTACACACTGTGTAACGTTCACCGTTTTGTCAATGTTTAAACATTCACATTTCCTTAACTCTCCCGCATGATAAAGGTTCTAGCTCTTTTACTTTATAAAAGTCAACAAATGGAAGAGTTGGAAGAGCGGTATTCATTGTTAATAGAATTTACGTGAGCTGGGCAACCACTGAACTTGCAAAACTAAAACATGACGTACCAACAAACCATGGCCCTATTACAATGGGAAGTTGACGGACTTATCTCCATTTGTTTTTTTTAATTTTTTATTTGTAAATCATAAAACACAAAGTATTTTACAAGTAAAATACGTTGAATTACATTCCCAGGAGTTACAACAACTTAATTCGGGACATAAATAATATTAACATTTAAAAAGTAACACATATTGAGAACAATAAAGAAACAAAGCAAGTTTAGCACCTTTATAACTAAATATAGCACAACAATGTATACGCCAAAAATCTTTTCTTACACAAGCAGAATAAATATTTTTAAAAAACGCTTTTAAGAATAAAAAAAAGTTAATCTTCTAAGGAAGATAAAGTCATTAACATCACATGCCGTGCAGATGATGCAGCCATGGTGATGATGAGAACATATCCATCTCAGTTAGTAAACATCTGGATGCCTAAGAAATGTCGTATAGTACAATGAACACATGATTATTGGAAACATAATTCGGATATACAAAACGTGTGTCAGACCGATCATGGTGTATACAATAGAGGCGAGGATTGATAGAGAGAAAATAAAAAATACGAAAAACCAAATAGAAAAACTAAATAGAAAAACTAAATAGAAAAACCAAATAACTGCTCAGAACGTCAGAGATGAAAGTACTTAAGGCAATCGCTGGGAAACCTCAAAGAGGCAGAATCCAGAGTCAATAAGTTAGACGGAATCGCGATACCAGTGCATACAAAATATATTATGGAGAGATTACGTCAATTAATCCATTAATGGACAGCTCCAAAATCCCCTATACCATTGCCCACGAAATCCCAGCCGTTCGCCGTCTGCTGGAAGACCACCAAGGATAGTAAATCTGTTCGAAAATGTAAAAGTGTAAAAAAAATGTATGTATCTTTGTCGATAACCTATAATTGAACATGTTTTTTAAAGAAATTTGTACAAATATACACATTTTGTACGGAAATGTTCATTTTACAATATAGACAACTGAATGTAACTCTTTTAACTTCCGATTGTGCTCGGGCCCACGTGTCCTTGCCAGGTCTATCGTACCTTAGTAATGCTTGTTACAGGAGGTCGAGGCGTCCGTTGTTGTAAAATCAAACCGCCCATTCAGAGACAGAAGTCAATGTGAGGAAAGTACATTCTTCTGTCCTAACCTTCAAGTTATTCTTTGCATATGAGATTAGTATGTACTTGCGCCTCTGAATACAGGCGTGAGTAGGTACCTACTTTTCAAGAACTAAGCACTACCTAGTTTCGAAATTCAGAAGACCCGTATTTTTAAATAAGGTGGCCGAATAATAATAGACCTTAGTGATAATTAATAATTTCTTTGAATGTAACACCTTTTAAAATTGTGTATATTCATTAACTGCTAAATAATATGATAACATTTATTGTAAAATATAATCCATCAAATAATTATTTTTTAATGGATTGAGTTTTTCTACTGACATTTCTTGGTTGACCCGCATTTGAATGATAATTATTATTGTCGTATGTGAATATTTTGAGCTCTTAATCTGTAAATATAAATAAGTTCTCATCAATTATTTTTATCTCCCATTGACATATCAAATGAGTTTCCATTTTTTATTTTTGTTTTAAAATATGTATTATCAAGGTTTTGGGTTTTTTTCTCAATGCATATGATTATTACGATTTTTTTTAGGTTAATCTGATGTTTATGCTTTATTTTCTGTAGTGTTGTTTTGCTCCCATTTAACATTTGTAAATATTGTATGTTTATGGTTAGTATTACCAAGACTGGTAAAAGCCATAATAGATTTTTAAAAAGGTGGCTGGATTCTGATTTACGTAGAAGCACTAGCATCATGCCGTTGAATAGGATTTTGAATAACATCAATGCATTTTATTATTAAAATATTTTAGAAAGCGGTTAAAAAATCTCGCAACAGGAAAATACGGACAAATGGTGATGAATGGTAGTGGAATTAAAACGAGATGGAAGGGATTGAATATTTTGAGGAGGTGTACGAAACGCACACAGGAAATATAGCCAATGCACCTCCTTCTCAAGTAAATATAAATTCAGATGACTGTATAAATATAATGAAAATGTCAATAGTAGGAATAATCGGCGTGCGCGCATGAGAAGATGAATTAATGTAGAGGAAGCGAGGTCTTTATGCAATGACAGAATGATATGGCGTTCTATCCTTTCTGTCTACCCCCACGGGGAAAACGGCGTGATGGTTTGTTGTTGTTGTTGTTCCGTGCGAACAAGCTCTCCAGCTATTATTAGTTTCCAAAAGTAGATATCTTTATTATAAATTATAATATCATACTTCTATAATATACATCCATTATACATGCGTCATTATTATGTAAATAGTTTGAGTTGTGTTTTGATTAAAATCTATTGTTTTCTTGCTATGACAGATTAATTGATCACTTCTCATTTGAGAATGTTAGTTTTAATGATTATAAACATATTTCAAAACACGTTTTTGCTACTATACTTAATCGTTTAGTGTCAATCAAAACCAGTCATTCTTATGAATCGCGTTTTCACTTTACATGGGTACTAATTTATTTTTTATAATAAGTCAGTGCATGCTATTATTAATTTAAATGCATATCTATTATTTTGCTTTGTGTAACATTTTAATGAGCAAAAAAGTTTATAATTTTAATCATTTGATTTCAACTCTATATTTATACTTACCTACATCTACTACCTGCATCGAATAATTTATTGTTAGTTGTGATTTTTTTTTACAATTAAATTGAAATGTTCATGGAAGCAGAGAGAGAGGGAGGAAAGTAAAGTAGCTTTACAATGTCTTCTCCTTTTTATGAACTTTTTGTGTAATATTTTTATTTTTACTTTTTTAGAATAAAATTATTTTTCCCCTCTCCTCCTGCATTCATTAGTGTGAAATCTGTAATTGGTCTTACTTTTTAAAATTGTTAATTTGTTCCTTGTTTTATATAAAGACTGTATGATTTCATTAATAAATAAATAAATAAAATAATTCATGATTTAAAAAGAATTATAGAAATCTGGTGGGAGAGAGAGATAATTATTGAGTACCTTTTTAAGGTACATTATATCAAATTTTAAAAAAGAGGTCAGTCATTTTATCAGAATTTTCTCATATGTTTTGTATGGATTAGATTTGGGGCATTCCATTGTGACTGGTGGGACGTTTGATTCCAGAATTTTACCAACTTTGAGTCGTAACAATGTCATCAGCATTCATACAATAGCCAAATATTTTTTAAAACAAGAAAAAGCCAAAGAGTCAATATTTTCTGCGTAATTATTATTTGAATTGATGTGACTGAAACATTAAACCTAAGTTTGTTTCGCCTTCTCCATTCAGATGTATTTGATATATCCGCTGGGAGAAGACAAAAATCGTCAGAAGTTGAACAACAGAAAACGCAAGTTTAAAATTACATTTTTAATATTATTAATGAAAATTGAGAACAACAATGGACCCAGGTTAGAGCCTTGCGAGACACCCGAGAATGTATAGAAACACTCTGACGCGAATAGACCGTAGGAGACGTATTGTTATTGTATCATTTCTCCTTCAATACCCGGTGGTGAACAGGGCACTGCAACGGAACATCAAATGCAGGGCATCTCGACCGCCTGTGACTGAAAGGAAATGCGAATAATCTTACGCTTCAGGTGCCAGTAGAGGGACAGGGAAATATAGCAGCTTATCCACCACCTACTGCACACCGCATCTGAGGGCACAAGTCTCTTTGGCAGTGCCCACATACACGGAAAAGTTGCTCGTTGCAGAACGAGAAAAGCTGCCTAAAAGAGCTCTCTGTAATCTGGTAGCCTTTGCATCTTTGTGCTGATAGAAGGTAATCCAGAAGTACACAATATGGACTACATTGAGTTGAGAAAAGAGGGAATGATTTCTTCAGTGACTGGGATTAAATTCATTGGACAGACGCTGAAGTCTAGGATAGTAGCGAGAAGCTCCATTCGGCAATCATAGAGAGGGGGAAAGGAACTAGACCACAGGATGTGTTAAGAAGATTGATTAGGATATCCGCAGCAGCACGAAGGGGAATCGACAATATTATAAAAAATATGTTTTAGTATAAAAAAGTTAAATACAGCAGTGTATAACTATCTTATAAATAAATATTCCATGTCGACCAACCAGGAATCGAACCTAGGATCTCAAGCATAGCAGGCGAATGTACCGACCGCTGCACAAGAAGCGGATTTTTTTCCACTCGGTTTTCACTCCACCTGAGTGTAGAGTGTAGCCATCGAGTCAAGAACACTTGGCAAAGGTTCTAATTCTATTTCAATAACAGAACTGTTGATATTGCCTTTATTCAAATTCAAATATAGAATCAGATGTAATTTATTGTCCTATTATAAATGTTGTAAATAATCATACATATTTAGGATTAATTGCTGATTCTAAATTAAGTTGGGGGTGTTCATATTGATGGAATATTCGACATATTAACATTTCCCTCACTAAGCATCCAAAAATTACACATGATCCAAAAGGGGGACCAAACGACCCCAGCGCCTACTTGTATATGGCATCAGGAGAATAAAGCGTTGGAAGTGTTTATGACCGTGCAATAATTTATTCATGTTTTCGCGTACACATATTTTACTCATTCGTGTATTTTATTCATTTTGTGCCGAATGCTTATGTACATAAAGTGAAACTGACCAAATCAACCTATGGGGGTTTCGAATCCCCCCCTTCGCTCCGGCTAGGTTAAGGTACTGGCTTAAAGTCATTTATGAAATCAAAAACAAACTACCTTTCAAAACGGATACATATATACCTCGCTCATTGAATCGATTATATCTTACGGAGTGCGTGTCCAGACCCCAGGGTCTCACCTTCCAGTCTCATTTGGGTAAAAATTATGATATTCAGGTGAGACTGTCAAAGGGGATTGTACCAGATAGCATAATCCGTGAGGCGAAACATATGGGTTAAGGTGTATATTATAAATTCTGAAATGTCCTGTTGGTAAAAGAACTTTGTGACTACAAATTGATTATAGATAACTTTGTTGATCCGGTATAAAATAGAGTTTCCCACAC